>NC_142742.1:15517500-15530000 GCF_051943395.1 Hippocampus bargibanti | reverse complement strand
TGGCGGCTGGATAGCTCAGTTGATAAGGCATCGGTTTGGCATGTGGGAGACGAGGGTTCGAATCCCACTTGTGGCAGAGAAAATGAGCACAAATGAGCACAATGACATCATCCAGTGTGGGTCCTTGGGCACGCTAATGCCTAACTCATACAATGATGAGAGACAATAAATGGAATGACATGCCGGCTCAGACGTCGCCCGGCCAAACAAGGTCTGCGTCAGGTGCTAGGGAACCAGAGCACCCTGATGAAAAATGGGCGACTGGAACAAAGCGGAGAGGAACGAGATGCGATAACATGGCTCTGTTGGAATGCCACTACTCAAGCAACCCTAGTCAGAGGGGTTACATGCGGAGAATGGGGGCTGAATGGGTACTTCGAAACCCACAGTCACGGTTGACCACGAAACAACTAGTAGCTCAGTGTTCCAATATCCACAAACGGCAATTGCTATCACAACTTGAGATTGATGAGGTACAACACAAATTCCGAGGTGAAGGGCCCCAGGCTGCCAAATCACAGGAAGAGGTTCAACCAGAGATTGGGAGGCAAGCCCCAATGAATAATGAGATTGGGAAGCCAGCCCCAATAAATGAAATGCTGAGCGAGGCAGCAAATGACCTGAGAGATAAGATCATGGCAAGAATGAAAACTGGGCAACGAAGGCACCGATTACAACGGCTATGTGAAGTACCACCTGAAAGTCTCATGGAAACTGTGAATGCAGCACTGAGAACGATCCCGACCGGAACGATCACGGAAACCAATGAGCTGATATACACCTCAGCATCAGTGATCCTAGACATGCTTGGCTACAAGAGCAACCATGAGAGCCACGAGATTCATTATCCACCATGGAAAAGACGGTTGGAGGCCAAGATCAAGGCGGCTCGGAAAGATGTGAGTCAATTGACGGAGACCCAGAGAGGTGTGAATAAAAGGCCAATACCCAAGAGGTACATGCAGATAACCATACCTGAAGCACTCGAAACTGCCAAACAAAGGCTCCAGGCCTTGGCCAGTCGCCTAAAGAGGTACACGAAAGAGAATGAGGCCAGAAGAATAAACAGGCTGTTCGCAACACAACCTGCGAAAGTGTACGCTCAGTGGCAGGGTTCTAACAGCAGAGCAGACCCTCCAAGGCTGGAAACTGAAAGATACTGGAAAGGCATATGGGAGAAGGAGGTCGCACATAACAGCAGTGCACAATGGCTGGTGACTCTGAAAGAGGAGCACAGCAACCTCCCTGAACAGAACCCAGTTACCATCACAGCGGCAGATACACAAGGAAGAGTCTCAGGTATGAAAAACTGGACGGCACCAGGCCCGGATATGGTCCACACCTACTGGCTAAAGAAACTCACAGCTCTCCACGAGCGCCTAGCAGCACAAATGAATCAGCTGCTGATGGATGGGACTCACCCAGGATGGCTAACCAAAGGGCGAACAATCCTGATCATGAAGGATTCCTCAAAGGGTGCAGTTCCTTCCAACTATCGGCCAATAACCTGTCTCTCCACAACATGGAAGCTCATGTCAGGCATCATTGCGGCTAAGATAAGTGGACACATGGATCAATACATGAGCAAAGCACAGAAAGGCATTAGTAGAGATACTAGAGGTTCCAAACATCAGCTGCTGGTTGACAGAACAGTCGCTCAAGACTGCAGGTCCCGACATACCAACCTGTGCACAGCCTGGATTGATTACAAGAAAGCATATGACTCGATGCCACACACATGGATCAATGAATGCTTGGAGTTGTATAAGGTCAACAGGACCCTGAGAGCCTTCGTTGCAAACTCGATGAGGATGTGGAAAACCACACTTGAAGCAAATGGCAAGCCACTAACGCAAGTGTCCATCAAATGTGGCATATACCAAGGTGATGCACTCTCCCCACTGCTGTTCTGCATAGGACTGAACCCCCTCAGCCATATAATCGCCAAGACAGGCTATGGATACCGCCTCAGAAATGGAGCTACGATCAGTCACCTCCTCTACATGGATGACATCAAGCTGTATGCTAAGAGCGAAAGGGACATAGACTCCCTGATCCACACAACCAGGATCTACAGCAGTGATATCGGAATGTCATTCGGGCTGGAGAAATGTAGTCGGATGCTGACTAAGAGGGGCAAGGTAGTTCACACTGAAGGGTTCTCACTCCCTGAAGGAACAATAGCAGACATTGAAAACAGCTACAAGTACCTCGGTATACCACAGGCCAATGGCAACCTTGAATTAGCAACAAGGAAAGCGGCTACGACCAAATACCTCCAGCGGGTGAGGCAAGTCCTCAGAAGCCAGCTCAATGGCAAGAACAAGACCCGGGCAATAAACAGCTATGCCCTGCCAGTGATCAGATACCCTGCCGGAATAATAAGGTGGCCAAAGGAAGAGATTCAGACCACGGATGTTAAGACCCGAAAACTCCTCACCATGCACGGAGGGTTCCATCCCAAGTCCAGCACCCTGAGACTGTACACAAGCCGTAAGGAAGGAGGCCGGGGACTAGTGAGTGTGAGAGCCACTGTCCAGGATGAAACATCCAAGCTCCATGAATACATCAAAGAGAAGGCTCCAACGGATGATGTACTCAGAGAATGTCTCAGTCAATGGGGAACAGAGGATGAGGTGCTGGAAGAGGGACAATCATGGGAGGAAAAGCCCCTACGCGGGATGTACCACCGAACCATAGCAGAAGTGGCTGATCTCAAGAAGTCCTATCAGTGGCTAGAGAGGGCTGGCCTAAAGGACAGCACAGAGGCACTCATCCTGGCTGCCCAAGAGCAGGCCCTGAACACCAGAGCCATAGAGGCAGGGATATACCACACCAGACAAGACCCAAGGTGTAGGTTGTGCAAAGAGGCACCTGAGACAATCCAACACGTAACTGCAGGGTGTAAGATGCTGGCAGGGAAAGCCTACATGGAGCGCCATAACCAGGTGGCTGGCATAGTCTACCGAAACATCTGTGCGGAGTATGGACTGGAAACCCCAAGGTCAAAATGGGAAACACCTCCCAAGGTGGTGGAGAATGACCGAGCAAAAATCCTGTGGGACTTCCAGATACAGACTGACAAGATGGTAATGGCCAACCAACCAGATATCGTGGTCATAGATAAAGGGGAAAGGAAAGCCGTTGTCGTGGATGTAGCGGTCCCGAGTGATGGGAACATCAGAAAGAAGGAACATGAGAAAATCGAGAAATACCAAGGGCTCAGAGAGGAGCTGGAGAGAGCCTGGAAGGTAAAGGTGACAGTCGTGCCTGTGGTGGTCGGAGCACTTGGGGCAGTGACCCCCAAACTCGACGAGTGGTTGCAACAGATCCCGGGAACAACATCGGATATCTCGGTCCAGAAAAGCGCAGTGCTGGGAACAGCACGGATACTGCGCAGAACCCTCAAGCTTCCTGGCCTCTGGTAGAGGACCCGAGCTGAAATGGGGACAGACACCACCCATGGTGGGTGAGACGAGGATTTTATATATATATATATATATATATATATATATATATATATATATATATATATATATATATATATATATATATATATTATATATATATATATATACAGTAAAGTCTCGTTATATCGATATTCACGGGAGTCCGAAAAAATATCGATATAACCGGGACTATCGATATATCCGACCCTGTTTACATGTAATTTTCTCCGTGCGTGCATAGAAATAGTATCGATATAACCGGGACTATCGATATATCCGATATCGATATAACGAGACTTCACTGTATATATATATATATATATATATATATATATATATATATATATATATATATATATATATATATATATATATATATATATATATATATATATATATATATATATATTGTCATGATCTGGTTGGCGACCAACGGGGGGCGCTGTCGGCCCCGCCTGCACCTGCACAGGTGCTGGTCGTCCCGATCAGATTGGTGACCAACGGGTAGTGACGTCAGCCCTGCCGACAGCCTCGCAGGTGCTGGTCGTTATAATCACTGACACTTAAAAGGACACCCGGCACGACCATCCGGTGTCGGTTCATTGTTTGCTGCATACATTGTGTGCAATGTGTTAATGCAAAAATAACCCTTCTGTACGGCTTCTGGTTTACCTCATTCACACGACCCACCACAGCCGTAATGTCAGAGTACTTTTGGATATGCCATAATGGTGAGTTGTAGGCAGAATCAGAAATGTACAGGGTAACAATTACATACTTTAACCCAAAGGTGCTGCAGTGGTAATCAACAAACAACAAACATCCTGGTCTTAATTACTTTCTGTCAGGTTGTTGGTATGCCCTCATGTTGTCAAAAATTAGATGACTCTGAATCCAAGAAATGGTCAGAAATTTTTTTTTTTAATGTTTTATTTAAAACAAAAAGCCCAGCAACAATATCAATTATACATGCAGAATGCAAACAGGTAGTTTCATTTCAAAACAAAATATCCTCTGAGAGGCACACTGAATCTGGCAGATTAGCATTAGAAAAGGACACCACAACTCCCTAATTCAACAGCTAAAGAGCAATTTGACTGAACCAAAATTGGAAAATGTGCTTGATTAGGGTGTGCACTCAGAGGAACTGTCAGATTTTTAATTCCAGGAAAGGATGAGAAAATGATACGCAGCTGCGTTTAAAATGCAACATTGGGACAGCTGTCAATGGTGAACTTTGATAATAAAGTTGAGATGAAGTGACCGTTCTGCAACCATGTAAACTAATCAAAAATCTGTAGCTGATCAAAAGATACGCTTATCAAATGAATATTTTACTGTGATGGGTGGTATTTAAACCGGTCATGAAGCTGAATGAAGTTGACATCATGTTGCACATCACAACAAAATGTGTATTACTGTAACCGTGTTTGTTATAGCATTATTTCAGGGCCTACTACAAAAGAAAAAGCAAGTACAGTGATACTTCATCTGACGAACTTAATTGGGTCCCAGAAAGTGTGAGTAAGGTGAAAAGTTCATCTGCCAAACATGTATTTCCCATAAGAAACCATTACAAATGAGAATAATCCGTTCCCAGGTCCCCATAAACCATAACTTTCTCCTAAATAAGCCTTAAAACTACACAAAATGTACCTTATTTTATGTATAATAAATGTGTTATTGTATTGTAATTAAAGGAATAAACTGTATTGTATAATAAAGCTTTTCATTTACCTTTGTGATGGTTGTTGATGTAGTTGCCTCTTGATGATTTCCGAGTGAAGTTGCCATGCTTTCTCGGCGATAATACCTTCACTCACATGGTCCCCTGCTAGCTGTGTTTCATTAATCCGAATCAACAGAAGTTTTTCAACCTCTTCTATTGCCTGAGACCGTTGCTTGGACAACACAGAAACACACTTAGCCACACGTAGCAATGGTCATTTTAGCATACTGGTACTGGTACAGGGACGCTATGTCACACAAACGCACACTGTATGCATATTATGCATATTAGCATATTTGACAACAAAGCTGACTTTGACTTTGACCTTGTTTGTTTTTCGATGCTATCCTTCTGCTCAACCGTAATTTTCTTTTGTGTCCTCTTCGGCTTAACACTAGCCTGTGGAGGGATCTTTTTCGGTCCCATGATGGAAAAAGTACTCCACTCGATAGCAAACCACGTCTGCGCTAAAGGGGGTGTGGAAAACTAGTCCGCCAGACACCATGGCGCTGTTCGACCATGTGGTTTGATGTTCATCCGCCGAAAACTAGACCGCCAGCCACCGTGGTGCTGTGTGGTTTGGTTTGTACGCCAAAAACTAGTTTGTCAGCCAAGATTACATTCTTGTGAATTTAATGTTCGTAAAGCAAAAGGTTTTTTAGCTCAAGCGTTCGTAAACCGAAGTATCACTGTACTGTCTAATATCATCTACTGTGAAAACACAGTGTATCCCTCGTTTTAATATCTTTCTTGTACTTGCTGAAATTTCAGCAGAAAACCTTTCCTTGAATGAAAGGTGTTTCTTGTTCCTTGTTTGTGTGTCAATGTCTAAAGTCGAGAAATTATTATTTCAAGTAACACACAGACATTCGATGGTATCACAACTCCCTGACATTTTTACGCAAAAGGATTAGGGCTAGCAAAGAAGAAAAAAAACTTTGTCATGATTCTGTTTATTCTCAGAATCCTGATTTATATCTGAAAATTCTGACTTGAAAGTGAGGATTATCACTTTAAAGTTTGAAATCTGAGATAAAAGTGAGAATCATACCAAATTAATGTTTTTCTTTATTGCCCTAATCCCCTTCAATTCATTTTAACCCCAGTGACCCCATTATTGAAAAAAAAATATTTTTGTCTCATTTTACGTCACAATTTTGTAAGGGCATATGTCATTATTAGTAAAATTGCCAACCGCCTCGGGTTGACAGGTATGGTTAACCTTCCAACTAAAGAATGCACGACTGTACTGTATTGCGACACACTCAACCAAGATTTAATCTGTCCCCTCCGCCTCTTCCCACGTGACCCACATGCTAGTGGCGAAGGGCTTCTGGGAAGTGGTGCTCATGGCAACCACTGTAAATATTAACGACTCTGCTCTTGCTAGTTGCTGCTCTCCTTCAGCGACAAAGCTGAGAAATGGCCATCAAGTCTCGCGTGGACGACAGATATTTCGAGCGGTTAACGTCCGCTCAACAGACCATCCGTCAACGGTAAGTAGGCTTTCCTTCTTTACATCTCCTATTTTCCTACATTAAGATAAATATTGAGGGAGCTAACTAGCGAGCTGCTAATATATCCTTCAGCGTTCTGAAACCGACTTGGAATGAGAGAATTTTCCACTGAGGATTTGTGTACGTGTGCGTGACTTTGTGTGTGCACGTGTGTTCGCGTGTTTTTGTGTACGTGTATTTGTGTTTGTGTACGTTTGTACGTGTGCGTTTTTGTTTGTGAGTGTGTTTGTGTGTGCGGATGTCTGTTTGTGTGTGTGTGTTTGTGTATTTGTAATTGTATACGCGTGAATTTTGTGTTTGTATGTGTGTTTGCGTGCGCGTGTGTCCGTTTAAGTGTGTGTTTGTGTGCGTGTGTGCCCGTTTGTGAGTGTGTACGTGTATGTATACGCGTGTCTGGGCGCGCGAGCGTGCGTGCGTGCGTGTGTGTGTGTGTGTGTGTGCGTGTGCGTGTGCGTGTGCGTGTGCGTGTGTGTGTGTGTGTGTGTGTGTGTGTGTGTGTGTGTGTGTGTGTGTGTGTGTGTGTGTGTGTGTGTGTGTGTGCTTGTCGAGAGAAAAAGAGGCTTCAGTTGGAAAAGGAGTTGTTTGGTTTCACCAGAACTCAATGTGGTAAGCTAAAGTCGGGTTCTATATAATTTTTGAGCACTGCAATACTGAGAAATATTTGTCATCAATATACTGTATGTGAAATGCAAATTGAGCGAAGTACATTGTTGTGCATGTACTTGGAAGTAAAGTGATTCTTATGAATAAAGACTATCTCGATCATACCTATAATGCTTGGTTGAAAATAACATTTGAATTTAAAACATCTTGTGCTGAACCTTTTCTTTCTTATCTTTTATTTTTTAAAGCCATGCTCTTGTTTTTGACAAGGATCCTTGATAACAATTTCCTTCGAATAATAGCTCTCCTGTGCCTTCAGCTCTCAGATAAAAGATTCCAAACTGCACGGTTATCTCAAGCAAATCTGTGTCAGGGAGGCACATGCGAAAATGAGAAACCTTGAGCTTTTGAGAGATGTCGAGCGCCTTCAAATTAGCATGCAACAATACCATCCTAACCTTTCCGCTTTGCATCAACAAAAGGTAATTACACACACACACACACACACACACACACACACACACACACACACACACACACACACACACACACACACACACACACACTCTCACACACACCCGCACTCAACACATTTTTTTTGTCAATTTGGAATAACAAAATGCCTCCATCTTTAGATGATGCTGTTTCTTTATGTTGTTTATCAGTTTCTGTTTTTATTGCGGTACACGCTCAGAAACGTGTCTTTTTAAATGGTGATCAACATCAACATACAATAACTCTAACTTCATCACTTGTATTTCTCAAGATTCCTTTTTTCCTTCGCCATTGGCTCAACATGAAAGCAATTTCACACACAATAGCCCTCGTGTCATTTTAATGAGGCATTGTAACATTTATGCCATTATTTGCAACAGTAATGTGCTAGTAAACCGTCAAAAACTCAATTTATCTCAACAACCAAATGAACGAAGGCGCGGAAACAATGCTTGAGTCAGATTATTGCTTAAAACTCAACAACAGTGCTTGACAATTTAATATCAAATTAACAAAATTGGCTAATTATCACTCACAAGATTTAATTGGCCAATATTGCAACTGTGAAGTGCTCCAGAGGTTTTTTAGTCCTTTTCTCCCCTCAAGCAGTTGGTTTATTTTCCTCTTGCTGTTTTTAGAAGCACCACATTTATTATTCGGTATGTACTTTGTTTTATTTGAACAGAGTCCTCCCTCAAATACCGCTTCTATTGTTTTGACTGAATCTGTGTTGAATTAGACAAGAAGCTATTTTGAAGTTCGTACTATATCTCTGTCTCAATCTCTCTACCAGGTTGAATTTTCAGCTAAAATTTACAGATTAATGGAAAAAATGAGGACGACGGAAAAGTCAAAGGTATTGTTCATTTTTCATCGTGTTTTTTTTCTAATCTCGTGATTAATAAAATATCGGCCTCAAGGAAGAACGTAATACATTGTTCGGCTTTGCCACCAAGATATTGTTCTTAATGCCCAAATGTTCCTATGTAATATTTCCACGTGGCTGATTTATGTGTGTGTGTGTGTGTGTGTGTGTGTGTTTAGGTTTAGAACATTTGCACCATTTAAAGCGGGGTAAATCTGCCACATTTAAATTGTGCGACTGTCGTATCACAGGTGTCTAATCCGAGCCAGTGCATCTGTACAAGCAGTGGAGTTCAAACCCGTCGCCGCTTTCTCCTTTTACTTAAAGTAGTTAAAGCTATTTTAGATGAAATGTCTAATACATCTTATAATAACTTGGAGCATTCTGTCTAGAGCAGTCGCTTGTAACTGTGTACACCCCCCTCCCCCACCACCATCACACACCCCTCTCCTCTCAATCTGTCGATATTGTAATGAGCAAAATGGTACCGTTCCTCCATCATGCATACAAGCCATTGGCTGGCAGTGTGCATGTCCCTCAGGCCGCAGCATTCATTAAGGGAAGCTTACCGGGCTGAAAGCTGGAGACAGATGATAACGGGATATGATTTTCATATTTAATACTTTCCTTGGAAGAGCACACGCGTGCTGCAGATTGATAGAAGAATCAATTGCTACTTTAGTGAGTCACTTTCTACTTTGCCCTGCAGCTACCGATGGAATCACTCAGCCAAGAAATTAACTTTTTCTCTTTTTATACTTTGTGGATCTGCTGGGTGGGCTGCATGGTTTCCAGAGAATGTTATTAAGCAGCTAACTGTTTGGTATTTACGACGCTTATCAGAAAAGGAACAGAAGTGATGTTTTTTTTTGTTATTGTATTTGGAGGAAGGGTATTTGCCTCCTTCACACCTCCCCTTCGTGACATTGACATGAATCAAAACTTGTATAAATGATTCTCATACGATTAAAAGTTAAAACATTGATCCTGAGACATTCTTTTGAGATATGTAGTTGTAGAGAAAATTCTGACCTTGGCCCAAACACATTACACCCATTCAAATTATAAAGTGGATATTTAGCCTACTTGAGATGAAAAACTCTCAAAATAGACTTCATTAACTGGGGTTAAAAGTGGATGTATTTTGCAACTGTTCTGTGTTTTATCTTGAGAAATAAACATTTAACACGGCAGTGGTATGAATGCAATTTATGTGTTCATATTTACAGCTGAAATCTGTTCAAGGCGATTGCAAGGACAGGACCCTCTCTTGCATTGCAGAGGATTTTACAAATGCACCTGCGATCATCTCAATTGGCCGCCAAGCCTCCAGAGGGGCCTCCCGTGCAACCGGCATCACAAGTGTACTCTCACACCAAGCAGTGGACTGTTCGCCCAATCGAAGCATGCGCCCTGGCAAACGACTACCAAGTGGCGCTTTGAAGGACTTTCCAGTTGTCATAGTGGACCCCACCGTCAACCGTGCAAATTTATCAGATGACATTTCAGCTTCAGACAATTCTCCCGGTAGTCGTAATTTGGCTGACAAACACGGGAAAGGGGTGACTCAAAGTGTGCCCGCGCCTTTTGTAAATGATGAACAAGAATCTGAACCCCGGGTGACATTGAAGAGTCCCAAGACGAATCCATCTCCAGGCAGAAGCAATAACGCAACAGAGCTTCTGAATCCCCTTTCGGAACACGTTAACTCCACCGCGATTGCTCCTCAGACACCCTTAATGGAAAACCTAGGGGGAGGTTTTAGCCAATTGATGCCTGAAACATCCTCTGCAAGAAAATCTGAATATATCTCAGGTTGGAAAATTTTCTTTTCTCTTTTCATGTGTACTTTGCGGTATTTCCTGCTCCAGTTTTCATTTATTCTTGCATTGTATAGATTTGAAATAGGACTTGTAGCTTTTCTCTTTCACTCCATTCAGGGAGATCTGAAAGTTTCAACTCCAGCTCTGATGTGCAGTCGTCGGAGAGCAGTGTGAGTGACCTCACGATTTCTATGTCCCAATCTGAGTCAGAGGATGATGAGCATGAATGTGAAGTACCTGCAACGGAAACTGGATCTGGTGCAAATCGGAACAGTCCCGCCTCAGCGCTCAAGGACACACCTCACTTGTATGTAGCATTTGGTCTTTGCCGTATTTTACAAAATTAAACGCATATATTATATTGTGCTCTGTTCTGGCATAGCGCAGTACAATATTGTTGACAGTGACAGAGCAAAAAAATCTTGGGCTGGGATATTGTTCACCATGCATATTGCAGTGGGCTGTTGGTAATAGGAGCACGCTATTTCATCCGAGGCTGTCAAAGAGGATTGTGGGAGTCACGGTAGATAGGACACCATGCACTGTGTAGCTCAGCAACAGTGGTGGTATTGACGCATTTTACAGAGAGAGCTCAGGACCTGCCACCAACCATATTGACGTAATCCATGATAATGCCCTAACAGAGCAATTTTCTGCTTGAGAGACCTCAGGAACTCCCCAGTGGAGGAGGAAATTTGTGGCACCACGGAGTGTTCTGGAGGGTTGGTATGTGGCCAGCACTTATAGCCACAAATCTTCAGTGTGATGATGGTCTCTTTTTGGAGGATCATTTTAGACCAGTTTAAAAGCATACGGTCCAATGTGAATTAAGGCACATTTCCACCAACCGGTACTGTTCACTTTAACTTTCTAATGTATGGGTCGAGAAGAATCGACCCTCTGACTTATACTCGGCCAGATAATGACAGCAATCACCTAAATGGTTTGACATCATATTATTGTAAAACTGTGTACACCACTGCCAATCTCTCAATTAACTCTATTAAAAATGGTTGGTTTTTACAAAAACACAGACTTCATTTAAAAACAAAAGTGCTTAGTATTCTTCCATTTCAACATCTATGCGATGTGTCTCGCCCCTCCCTTTATGTATAGCTGCAATTGGTAGCTGAAAGACACAATCCAGAACAGTCTGTGCCATAACTCCTTCAATACAATTGAATTTCAGCGTTGCCACATACTTGATGCCAACCAAGCCGATGTTCGCTCCCAGATCATGAACATAGTTTCTGGACCTGCAGAAATAAAGGCGCTAATAAATTAAACATATTATTATTATTATTATTATTTATTTCACCCTTTAGAAAGGCCATTTCATCAAGTTTCTTTTCAGCAATCATTCCCCCCACCCCACCTTTCATGCAGACAGGAAGCTTTGTTTTGTTTCTGTCCCACCATAATTGTGTGTCTTTACAATCGGTACCCTGTATATAAAAATTATTTTCCTTTTGTACATTGAAGAATATTATTTGTGCATGGTGGTTTCTGTGTGGTCTGCTGTACTGTTTATAGTACAACCTCAATAGGCGCCACAGTTTGCCTGTGCAGCGGCGACAAGGGTGGGGGGCGCAGCTTTCATTGTTAACACTCAGGGTTTGTGTGTATGAGGACAAAAACCGGCGGTTTTGATGTAAAGCTCTAAGAGCATGCAGTCTTCCATCCTCTCTCTCTTTTCTTTCTTCTACTCTGAGGTTAGAGTTTATATCTCTCCATCCATTCAACCGGCAGTCAGGGAAAAACAAGTGAGATTAGATTAGATTAGATTATTCCATTATATTTTTTCTTCTGCATTGCCAGTGTGAATGAGGGTGTATTCCTGAAATATCCTGCAGGCTTCTTCAAGAAACATAATTGTCAATCTGTTCATCTACTTTTTGCCCACAAACTGCATGATGATTTTGCTCCAGTGGCGAAAGATGCTGGAATTTTTTTCACTATTTGGTTTGACATATTGTGACGTACCATGATAAAATCTATTCTGATATCATAGTGGTACCA
>NC_142742.1:15382500-15512500 GCF_051943395.1 Hippocampus bargibanti | reverse complement strand
TGCGAACCGTATAAATGTCCCGTGTCCGTGATTAGAGAATTGACAGCAGGTGGAGGGCAGCCGGGAGAGGCAGCCCCGCCTCCCCCGCTGTCAACTCGCAAATGACAGGAGCAAAGAGATGGTTTCGGTGTTCGAACGAATCGCTTTTCGGACAGGGTCCTGAATTATGGTCGAGAACCGAGGTGTGTATATATATATATATATATATATATATATATATATATATATATATATATATATATATATATATATATATATATATATATATATATATATTGTGATGTCACGAGAGGCTGTGTCCTGGAGGGCAAATACATACCCAGAGAGAGTCTTAGACCCACCTGGTGGAAGGCAGCAATTAAACACACACACCTGCAGCTGATCAGGGCTTGATTGGAAAGCAGGGCTTTTAAGGCAGAGAGCCTCTGAGTGTGGAGCTTGGGGAAAGACAAGCTCGATTGCTGTGCTCTGTGGAGAAGTTGATTGCTGCGTGGAACTCATTGCCAGTTGGGACCACACGACTGGACACTGGATTTGAACCTAGCTAAGGTGGCTAGGCTACATGACGAGGACGTCAAGAGGGGTGAGGCCTAGAGACTCTTGTAAAGAACTCCGTCTTCAGTTTTATCTCAGAAGAGACTTTATTTGGATTTAAGTAGCAGAAGAGACTTTATTTGGATTTAAGTAGCAGAAGAGACTTTATTTGGATTTAAGTATCAGAAGAGACTTTATTTTGATAAGTATTGGAAGAGACACTATTCAAACCTTTGTTGCTTGTGAATCCCCCCTGGAACCCTTGATTAAAACCTTTTGTTTGTATCCAAACCTGTCGTCCATTGCACTTCTTGTCCCGTCCCGCTGAGAGCCAGCCTCTCATGATATCACATATGGTGGAGGATGCGGGCACTGGACAAGCGTTAGTAAGTGCATGGACATTGATGGTTTGTGTTATGTTTTTTCTAAATTGAAAACAGCCTCAATTACGAAAATGGAAGACATTTTGAAAACCCTGCTTCTAAGTCAGGAAGCCCAATATCAGGCCAATTTGGCTCTCCTGGAGGAGCAAAGGAGAGCCAATGAACTGAAGGCAGAGGAATTGCTCTTGCAAAAACAAATGGCCGCCAAGAACATGCCCCGGGTGAAGGCGGGGGATTTTTTTAGCCAAGATGGGGGCGACAGATGATATTGAGGCGTACCTGCATTCGTTTGAAGCAACCGCCACTCGAGAAAAGTGGCCCAAGCAGCAGTGGGTGGGATTGCTTCCTGACAGGGGAATCGCTGAATGCTGTCCTGGACTTGACCGCAGACAGAGCAGAAGACTACGACTATTTAAAAGCGGAAATTCTCAGCAGACATGGGCTCACCAAGTTCAGGATGGCACAGCGCTTCCACACCTGGACTTTCCAGCCAGACCAACCTTCACGGACACAGATGCACGAATTGGCCTGCATCGCACGGAAGTGGCTGGAACCGGAAAGGAGCACGGCAGCTGAGGTGGTCGAGACCATTGTCGTGGATCGCTACTTACGAGCCCTGCTCTATGAGGCAAAAAGGATAATCAGTCAGCAGCCGCTGACTACTGCGGGGCAGACAGTGGCAGCGGTGGAGCAGTACCAGGCCACAGCGGAGATGCTGCGAACGACGAAGAGGGAAACTGGCAACACATCCCCATCCCGGACTGAAATGGCCCGCCCAAAGTTGCCCAAGCCCGTCAAGATTGCTCCAGGTAGTGTCAGAAGTCCACCCAGGCAGTGGCGGACGCCCAGTGGCACCGAAACCAGACGATGCTACAGATGCGGAGAGACGGGACACATCTCATGGCAGTGTGGAAAACCAGCGGAAGAGTCCATGCCGACCGCTGACTCTTCCAGTGCCCACCCTGCTCACTATGCCTCCCTCCTGGGGGGTAGTGAAAGCTCACTAACAAGACCCCCCACCTGTCCAGTGACGGTAAATCAACAGGATGTTGAAGCCCTGCTGGACTCCGGAAGCCTGGTCACCTTGGTGCACCAAACGCTGGTCGATCCAACCAGGTTATCTCCAGAGAAAACCCTTCCAGTCTCCTGCGTCCACGGAGACACCAGAGAGTACCACACTACTGAACTCACCATGACCACAACCAAGGGAATCATCCGCACGGTAGCCGGTGTGGTGGACTCTCTCCCTGTCCCCCTCCTGATTGGACGCGACTGCCCGGCCTTTCACCCACTGTGGAGAGAAACACAGGAAAGACTGGCCCGACTACCTCGGAAGGGGAGAGGTAAGACGCATGCAGTGAATACTCAAGCCTACCCCTCTAATTCACTCTCCCCAGCCTGCGCCCTCCTAGGGACAGCAAATGCACCACCGGAGACCGAGTCTGGCCCAGAGACCGCAGAGGAAACTCCAGCGCCAGAAAATCTCCCGGCTTCCAGTGGTGAGGAGAACCCAGGGACCCAGAAGCTGCTTCCTCTAACAGGCCGGTATGGTACGGCCCAGTTACAGGATCCTACCCTTGCCAACGCCATGAAGAATGTGCAGGTTTTAGAGGGTGTAGTACTGGGGGAAAGGACAAGCCCCACATACCCCCATTTTGCGGTTGATCGGGGGCTATTATACCAGGTTACGAAGCAAAATGATGAAGTACGTGAGCTACTTCTTGTAACACAACCACACCGAGCTACAGTACTGGACTTGGCACACACACACCTGCTAGGGGGACACCTAGGGGTGGAAAAGACAAAAGAGAGAATCCTGCAACGGTTCTTCTGGCCAGGGGTGCACAAGGATGTGGAGAACTACTGTCGTTCTTGCCCCGAGTGCCAACAGGTGGCGCCCAAGCCCACATACAGAAACCCGCTAATTCCCTTACCCATCATTGAGACCCCTTTTCAGAGGCTTGGGCTGGACATAGTCGGACCTCTACCAAAAAGTGCTAGGGGACGCCAGTATATTTTAGTAATGATGGATTATGCCACCCGGTTCCCAGAAGCTGTCCCCCTCAGAAAGGCTACCACAAAGCAGATTGCCAAGGAACTGTTTGCTCTCGCCAGCCGGGTAGGGATCCCAAAGGAGATATTGACCGACCAGGGAACCCCCTTTATGTCCAAGGTCATGAAGGACCTGTGTGCCCTGCTCAAGGTCAAGCAGCTGAGAACCTCCATCTACCACCCACAGACAGATGGATTGGTAGAGCGATTCAACAAAACACTCAAGGCCATGATGAGGAAAGTTATCAAAGAAGATGGCCGAAACTGGGATCAACTGCTCCCATACTTGCTATTTGCCGTGAGGGAGGTACCACAGTCTTCTACCGGTTTTTCACCCTTTGAGTTGTTGTACTCTTACAGACCCCGGGGACTGCTGGATATCGCCAAAGAGGCTTGGGAAGAGCAGCCGTGCCGACAACGTACCCTCATCGAGCATGTGGGGGACATGCGGAAAAGGATGAGGGCCATTTATCCGATAGTGCGAGAACACATGGAAGCGGCCCAACGACAGCAGCAAGCCTCCGACAATAGACCTGCCCAGCCTCGAGAGTTCAAGCCAGGGGACAGAGTGCTGGTCTTGGTCCCAACCATGGAGTGCAAGTTCCTGGCATCCTGCCAGGGGCCCTTTGAGGTCATCGAACGCGTGGGGGAGGTAAACTACAAGGTGAGGCAACCTGGTAAGAGGAAACCTGAGCAGATTTATCACGTTAACCTCCTAAAGAAATGGCATGCCAGAGAGGCGCTGTTTAGTTGCCTACCCCCCAGCGAGGCGAAGGAACCGGCCAGAGAAGACGTCCAGACGGGTCCAAATTTGTCCCCACACCAACGCCAGATGACCCTCGAATTGGTTGAGCGCAACCAAGACGTCTTCTCCTCCATACCTGGACACACGGACGTGGTGCAACATGAGATACGCCTGGAAAAACAGTCCACCAACGTCCATACCGGGTGCCGGAGGCCCGTAAGGAGATACGGAAGATGCTGGAACTTGGAGTAATTGAGGAGTCCCAAAGGGCAAGTCCGATCGTGTTGGTTCCCAAGCCAGACGGGTCAATACGATTCTGCAATGACTATCGGAAGTTGAATGAGGTGTCTGAATTTGATGCGTACCCGATGCCTCGTGTTGATGATCTTATTGACTCCCTGGGACAGGCACGCTTCATCACCACTCTCGACCTCACAAAGGGTTATTGGCAGGTGCCCCTGACCCCGGCATCAAAGGAGAAGACAGCCTTCGCCACACCGGAGGGGCTCTACCAATACACCAGGCTCCCGTTTGGTCTCCATGGAGCACCCGCCACGTTTCAGCGCCTAATGGACCGGATCCTCCAAGAGGTACGCAGCAGCCTACTTAGATGATGTCGTCATACAGAGTCCCGACTGGGAGAGTCACTTACCCCGAGTGCAAGCTGTGATTGACTCCCTCAGAAAAGCAGGTCTCACAGCAAACCCGAAAAAGTGCAGGTTGGCATTTGGCGAGACCAACTACCTGGGCTACACTATAGGACGGGGGCTGGTGAAGCCTCAAGAAGCAAAACTACGGGCTATACAAGATTGGCCCCAACCCCTTACCAAGAAGCAGGTGAGGTCGTTCTTAGGCATGGCTGGCTACTATAGACACTTTATCGCTGACTTTGCAGCCCCCATGACAGAATTGACTACCAAAAAACACTCCCGATTGGTGAAATGGAGCCCAGAGGCCGAAATGGCCTTCGCCAATCTAAAACAGGCGCTATGTTCCAGTCCGATCCTGGTGGCACCAGACTTCAGCAAGGAATTCATGGTGCAAGCGGATGCATCAGAAGTTGGTCTGGGGGCTGTACTATCGCAAGTACATGGAGGAGAGGAACATCCCATCCTGTACCTTAGCAGGAAGCTGTTGCCCAGGGAAAAGAATTATTCCACAGTGGAGAAGGAGTGCCTTGCCATTACATGGGCGCTGGAGTCATTGCGCTTCTATCTCCTGGGAAGACGTTTCACAGTGGTCTCTGATCACGCTCCTCTCCAATGGATGGCCAGGAACAAGGAGACCAACAGCAGAGTAACAAGGTGGTTCTTGAGTCTGCAGGCCTTTAACTTCTCTGTGGTCCACAGGGCTGGCAAGCGCCAAGGCAATGCGGATGCCCTCTCCCGAAGGGAGGCCTTCCTGGCCTGTTTCGCATCTTTCACCCCGCATCCCCCTAAGATGGCTCCACCCAGAGAGAGTCTTGGCCCCACCTGGTGGAAGGCAGCAATTAAACACACACACCTGCAGCTGATCAGGGCTTGATTGGAAAGCAGGGCTTTTAAGGCAGAGAGCCTCTGAGTGTGGAGCTTGGGGAAAGACAAGGTCGATTGCTGTGCTCTGTGGAGAAGTTGATTGCTGCGTGGAACTCATTGCCAGTTGGGACCACACGACTGGACACTGGATTTGAACGTAGCTAAGGTGGCTAGGCTACATGACGAGGACGTCAAGAGGGGTGAGGCCTAGAGACTCTTGTAAAGAACTCCGTCTTCAGTTTTATCTCAGAAGAGACTTTATTTGGATTTAAGTAGCAGAAGAGACTTTATTTGGATTTAAGTAGCAGAAGAGACTTTATTTGGATTTAAGTATCAGAAGAGACTTTATTTTGATAAGTATTGGAAGAGACACTATTCAAACCTTTGTTGCTTGTGAATCCCCCCTGGAACCCTTGATTAAAACCTTTTGTTTGTATCCAAACCTGTCGTCCATTGCACTTCTTGTCTCGTCCCGCTGAGAGCCAGCCTCTCATGATATCACAATATACAGTAAAGTCTCGTTATATCGATATTCAAGGGAGTCCGAAAAAATATCGATATAACCGGGACTATCGATATATCCGACCCTGTTTGCATGTAATTTTCTCCGTGCGTGCATAGAAATAGTATCGATATAACCGGGACTATCGATATATCCGATATCGATATAACGAGACTTTACTATATATATATATATATATATATATATATATATATATATATATATATATATATATATATATATATATATATATATATATATATATATATATGTGAGGTAGTGTCGTATGTAAAGTGAGGTAGTGTCGTATGTAAAGTGAGGTAGTGATGTGTATAAAGTTACGTAATGTAGTAATGCAAAAACAAACAACAAGAAAGGGTTGAAGTGAGGTCTTGCAGAAAAAATGAGAAAGAAAAAAAAAGAGTTCAGGATGATAGTACAGCGTGTAGCGTGACGTCAGAGTTCGGTGAGTGTGGCAGTGGGAAGGGGCAGGGTGGGCAGGGCTGGAACCAAGTTGAGTCTCTGGACTGCCTGGTGGCAGAAACTGTCCTTGAGCCTGCTGGTCTTGGCTCGGAGACTCAGCACTCTCCTACCCAATGGCATCAGGCTGAAGAGGCTGTGGGAGCGGTGGGTGGGATTGCCAGCGATCCTGATGGCTCTGCGGGTGAGGTGGGTGTTTTAAATGTCTTGAAGGGGGGCGGGGGGGGACACCGATGATCTTCTCAGCTGTCCTCACGATGTGCTGCAGAGTGTTACGGCAGGACACGGTGCAGGCGCCGTATCACACGGTGATACAGCTGGTCAGCATGGTCTCGATGGTACCGCGGTAGAAGGAGGTCGTGATGGGGGTCGGGCCTCCAACTCTTTTGAGCTTGTGGAGGAAGTACAGGCGCTGGTGGGATCTCTAGGCCAGTGACGCCGTGTTATGGCTCCAGGATAGGTCTTCAGATATGTGCACTCCCAGGAACTTGGTGCTGCTCAATCTCTCCACTGCAGCACCGTTGATGGTTAGTGGAGCATGCTGGGGGCGCACTCTCCTGAAGTCCACAACAATCTCCTTTGTCTTCTAAACGGAACATTAATAATAATAATAATACATTTTAATTATAAGCGCCGTTCAAAACTGGGGGGGGGGGCTCAGACGAAGATATAGAAAGTCCAGGATAATACAAAGTACAAATACAAGTTTACAGCATCCCGTTTTCGTACCCGCTGTCCTGAAGAAGGAAGTGGTGGAAGCGCGGACGCGTGGCCCCGCTCACAGCTTTCAATCCGAATGTGACAATCAGGGGTAGGGAGGGGTGTCCACCGACGCTGTGTATATACAGGTAACATCCGAGTTACGACAGGGGTCCGTTCCGCCAAAATGGTCGTAAGGTAAACGGTCGTAAATCGAAATGCATTCAAAATGGCTAATGACAGGATAGTATACGATGTCAATCTTTTGTTTTTAAACATTTTCTATTGAATACTTTTATATACCAAAATGTTGACAGTTCATTTATAAATATTATAACCTTTTGTGTCATTTTGTATTATCAATAATAAACATCCTACTTGTTCGATATTGTCATGTTCGAATTGACAGCTGGGGGTGGAGCCGCGCCTCCCTACTTCCACCACCTGCTTCATCAGGACAGCGGGTATGACAACGGGACGCTGTCAACTTGTATTTGTACTTTGCATTACCCTGGACTTTCTATATCTTCGGTGCTAGGTCCCAGCCCCCCCCCCCATCCCGTAATCTTTTCGGGATTGTTCCTTTTTTTGCACCACCGTGTGCGACTTGCTTTTCGCCATTGCCGTAGTATGCGGGTCGCGTTTCCCATTGCCCCCCCCACTTGTCGTTTTTGGTATTCTTTATTTTTCATTATTCCCCTGGTCCTCTTTTTGAGACCAGCACTTTGTGTTGTCTCTTCATAAAACATCCTGCACGGACCTCTGTCTCTGTCGCTTACTTGGGGATCCAGACATTCAATTTCGCTCCGACGAGTCGGCTGCTCTCTGCCTCGTTCGGAACGTGACAGATCTAAACAAGGACTATCTCAAGTATTTTATTCTACCAAATGCATCGCAAACACGCTGTGGAGTTCAACAGCGTTGCCGGCTGTAGCGGTGGGTGGCAGCTGTAGATAAAAAAATGGATTTGCCTTTATTAGTCTCACAGTGATCTAACTATTAATAATATTAATAAAAGTCTTCGCTATTGTCCTGATGACACATTGCTAAAACAGCCATAACGCTTCCTTTTCTTATTTTGTTCTGTCTAATGCCCTCGATTACATAGGAACATGAAGACTTATCCTTCCAGACTTACTCCCTGCTTCCCAGATAAAAAAAACAATACTTTAAATAATCATCGATGAGAAGGTTTCTTCAGCCGTCATCTGTACAAATTTGAAGGTTTCGGACGTTTCGCCTCCTATCCAAGAGGCTTTGTCAGCGAACTAAAGTCTGACTGGTCGTATCGGCCCTATTTATATATCCCTAATGTCCAGACATGGCGGCGCGGGACACAGCTATGATAGGTCCCTACTCTCAGGTTGGGGAGAGCAGAGGACCACTCCCTGTGGCCCCACTGATTGTTCCTACATTCCTGACTAACGACTGGTCTGTTTGCCCCACTCCCACCGGTATCACCTCATCAGCATTACGAATGTTGCCTAACCTGTTTTGCCTAAGCAGGCTATTGTAAGAACGATCCAAATTGAACCTCACCCCACCACACCGGTTTAATGAAGGATTTTGTTGTTTGATAAGAATCGCTTCCAGCAGCAGCAGCAGCTCATGTATTTTGTTTTTCTACTTTCATTCCTTTCATCACTTTGCTGCTGTGAAATGTAAATTTCTCCACTGTGAGACTAATAAAGGCATATCCAATCCAATTCTTTTACCCCCCTTTCAAACCATCTATGTTCTTTCGCTAAGATTTTAACCTCATTGTCGTCAAATGAGTGGTTGCTAGCTTTTAGGTGCAAATGTACTGCCGATTGAGGCCCACTTGTATTATCCCTGCGATGTTGATGAAGTCTTTTTTTGAGAATTTGTTGAGTCTCCCCAATGTACTGCTCTTTACAATTTTCATTCTTACAATGTATTGAATAAACTACATTACTTTGTTTTTCATTTGGTAGCCTATCTTTTGGATGCACTAATTTTTGCCTTAACGTGTTTATCGGTTTGAAATAAGTAGGAATTTTGTGTTGCCTAAGGACTCTGTAATTTTTCAGAAACTCCTGCAATGTAAGGTACTGCGACTCCTCTCCTTTTTGTATCTTGAGAATTTTTGGTTTCATTCCCTATTCTTTCTTTCTGACATTTGTTGAATGACCACTGAGGGTACCCACAGTTAGTGAGTGCTCTCCTGATATGTTTTGACGCCTTTTCTCTACCTTCAATGCTAGTTGGTATTAGTTTAGCCCTAAGCTGGAGGGTTCTGATAACTCCTGGTTTGTGGTGTAAAGGGTGGTTGGAGTCAAAAAGTAAGTATTGGTCAGTGTGCGTAGCCTTCCTAAAGACTTCTGTTTTTAGCGCTCTGTCCTCTTTTATAATTACTTTACAATCCAAGAAGGCTCGTTGGTTCTCTTTGTGTATCCCGAAATTGAAAATACGTAGTATTAAGGCAGATTTCCAATAATTGGCAGATATGTTCCGCTTTAAGTTTGGTTCTTTCATGCAGAGAAACGTCCGCCAGCAGTCTCGTCCTCACCACTGAGACTGCTGCTGGTGTTGGGACAGATGTAAAGAGAGAAGTCACATCGTATGATGCCAAAGTTTCCTCAGGTTCCAATATGAGGTCTTTGATCCTCTCTACAAACCCTGTGGTGTTCTCTACGTGATATTCTGTGTTACCAACCAACGGAGCTAAGATAGTTTTTAAATATTTGGTTACATTGTATGTAGAGGAGTCAATGCTACAAACAATGGGTCTGAGGGGGAACCCTTCTTTATGTATTTTTGGCAGGCCATAGATACATGGCGTGGCCTCTCCCGGGTATAATCTAAAATAGATCTGTTTGTCTATATGTTTTCCTTTCTCTAACTTTTGGAGACAGTCTATCATTTCTTTCTTGTATCTATTGGAAGGGTCCCTTTTTAGTTGCTCATAAGTGTTAGAATCACTGATTGACCTATTTATTTTGTCTTCATAATCCAATGTGTTGAGACGCACTGTGCATCTGCCCTTGTCCGCTGGCAAAATAGTAATATTTTGGTCTTTTTGTAGAGTAGTTAATGCCTTTCTCTCTTCTACTGTTATGTTGGATGGAGGTAGTTTGGCACTACTGAGAAGGGCTGATATTTTAATGCGTAGATCATCTGCCTCTGCATACGAAAGTTTGTTATTTTTAATAGCAGATTCAGTAGCTGTTATGTAATCTATTGTAGGTATTGTTTTAGAAGTCACTGAATAATCATATAGAAAGACTGAAAGATAGTTTAATACCAGCGACTAAACTCTTTCTTTTGTCAGACATTGGGTGAAATACAGCTAAGCTCTCGTAGCTAAATCAGATTATTTCTCCAACATTTTGTGCATTAAGGCAGATACTCCGGACAGACAACTCAACCTCATTTTAATCACAGATCACTTGACAGCGGTACACAATTTTGCGTGGCAAAACGGACATGCACGTTTGATTTTTTTTTTTTTTTTCAATTGTAGGGCCTTCCATCTTGAATATTATTAACCTATTGCTCTCCACTGGTGCTGTACCTGCAGCTCTTTAGACTGCTGTTCTTCAACATTTACTCAACAATCCAACTTTTAACCTCAAGTCAGACAATTTACATTGTGGTTTCTTTATGCCAGCTGAAATTTAAATCTCCAATGCCACAAGTATTAGACGGGATTTTAGTGAGGTTTACTTGTACACCTTTTCTCATCATCGCATTTTTGAATGCATTGTCATGGTCCATGCTTCCAGATCTGAAACAGTATTCAATTTATCAAATAGTGTTAGTTTTCTGTCAGATAAAGAAAAATAAGGATTGATGTCCGCACAGTTGGTTTGATCGAATTCCACTCCCACAATTTCCAGTAAATGTGCCTTTTTTGGTTTTACTGTGGAGGTGCTTTTTGTACTGTATATATGTCTTACTTTTTTGAGTGAGTTTTGTTCACAACATGGCTTCGGTCCATGTGGGATGAAGATATCCCTTCAGTTCCTTGGACACAACAAGAAGAGGCAAAGGAGGTACCTGTTGAGCAACTTGAAAATATGAACCAGCAAACATAAGAGACAGAGCTGTCTTTATTGTTTCCCAGTACCTAAATGAAAGGCTGAGTAAAAATGTAGCTCCTTTTTTTTTACTTTGTGCACTCCCGACATTTCACCCCTAACTGTTGAAATCATGTATGTTTAAAATTATGTGAATCTGTAACAGCTCTCAAGCCCAGAGTACGTTGAACAAAATCTGAGTAGAAAAGGAACAAAGTGTGATATCAGCGACATGCACTGTCATTTTTTCCCAGTAACGCCAATTACCAAGTGGTAAACAGGTTTGCGGCTCTTCGAAAAATGAGAAAATGTACATTTATCAATCACCCCGCTGATAAGAATTTGCAGAATTTGGTGGAAATTATTTTGTTCGTTGTCCTTATCCTTGCTCTACATCTGTGCTCATTAAAAAATAGCTAATAATAATAATACATTTAATTTATAAGCGCCTTTCAAAACTCTCAAGGTCACTTTACAGTCATAGGATATGTTTTTCTGTGGGTGAGCTGCGGCAGCCACACGCACCAGCGTTCACTCAACCCGGAAGTAACTCAAATAGATAGAAAGCTAGCTAGCTAATAGCTAATATATAGCTAGACAGAAAGCTAGACAGTCAGATGGCTAATAGCTAGGTAGCTAGTCGCTTAGATAGCTAGCTAGCCAGCCAGATAGCTAATAGATAGCGAATAGCTAGCTAGATAGCTAGCGTTAGGTCCATCATTAATGAAGCAGGTAATAGCTAGCTAGATAGTTAGCTAACAATTATTCATCCATAAGGATGAATAATAACGCGCTGGATGGTGATATTTGTTTGTTTTGTTGTTTTTTGTTGTAGTTGAACAACTTTTTTTAAATAAAAAAATAACAAATTTAAAAAAAATATTTCTCTCTAGGGTGTCAGGCTATTTTTTTTAATGACAAAAGAGAAACAGTGGTGATGAGGTAAATCACTATTTGCCCTTATGCCCCCTGAGCTGACACATGTCTGATCTGAAGAAGAAGGAAAAGCAGTTTGTCTCAATGCTCTCAGCCAACACGGGAGATATACAAAATGTGCTGCACATTAACACCAGGATGATTTCCTTCTTTGGATATTTGACGAATCTCACTGATGAGAAGAGGGTGTGTGAATTAAAAAAAGAGTGATAGAGAGGGAGAACTGAAACAAAAGTGAGCAAAATAATCTTTCTGTTTGAACGGATGAGAGATTTTGGCATTATTTGCTGTTGGTTTTAATTAGATACAAACTACAGCTGCTCGTCTGTGCGAACAGCCGTGGCCCAAGCAAATGAAATGCCTAATTGGTCTGAGTTTAATTTAACACTTCCTTCACTGAATGGGAACAATTAATATTTTGGTGTTAATATGTGTTGCTCGCAGGCCAAAGTGGTACTGAAGACACAGCTTTCCCGGTCCAATGAGGCGTGGCCCTCAGTAGATGAGGAGAGTGACTCTACTTGTTCTTCTGGCGCACCTTCATTCTTAGCTCATGATGAAGATGTGAAGCCTCCCAGTGGGATCCAAAAGCAACATATTCAAGGTTAGGAAAAAAACGTGATTGGAGTTGGTTTTGCCACATGGATGTGACCAAAATAAAGACAGACACTCCCCTACTTACAAATATTTGAGTTACAAACAACGGTACACATGAACATTTTTGTCATAACATATGTAGTATTCTTTCCAGTTGTACATGTACATATCTTTGTAGAGCATATATTGTATTAGATGTGTATTTTTCAGTACAAATCAGTGCATATTACTTATACAAGCCTTAAACATACTTATCTAAACCTTAAACATACTTATACATTGATACCTCATCTTACGAACGCTTTATATTACGAACCTTTCGCCTTAGGAACATTCAATTTGCGAGAATATAATCTTGGCATACGAACTAGTTTTCGGAAAACCAACCAAACCACACAGTTCCACGGTGGCTGGCGGACTAGTTTTCGGCAGATGAACACAAAACCACACGGTCGAACAGTGCCACAGTCGCTGGCTAACTAGTTTTCCACAACCCCTTTGAGTGCAGACGTGGTTTGCTATCGAGTGGAGTACTTTTGCTTTTATGGGACAGAAAAAGACCCCACCACAGGCTAGTGTTAATCCGTAGAGTACACAAAATAAAATTACGGTCGAGCAGAAGAAGGAGATCATCGCAAAACACGAACGAGATGTGCGTTTGTGTGACTTCGCGTCCCAGTACCAGTATGCTAAGTCGACCATTGCGACGTGTGGCTAAGGGTGTTTCTGTGTTGCATAAGCAACCTGTCTCGGGCAATAGAAGACGTTGAAAAACTTCTGTTGATTTGGATTAACGAAAAGCAGCTCGCAGGAGACCGTGTGAGTAAGGATATTATCGCAGAGAAAGCACGGCAACTTCACTCGGATATCATCAAGAGGCAACTACATCAATGACCATCATAAAGGTAAATTAAACAAATTTATTATACAGTACGGTTTATTTCTTTAATTACAATACAATAGCACATTTATTATACATAAAATAAGGTATATTTTGTGTAGTTTTAAGGCTTATTTAGTAGAAAATTATGTTTTATGGGGACCTGGGAACGGATTGTTCTCATTTTTAATGGTTTCTTATGGGGAATAAATGTTTGGCAGACGAACTTTTCGCATTACACACACTTTCTGGGAACCAATTACATTTGTAAGCTGAGGTATCACTGTATAAGCCTTAGACATACATTCCATTCATAAAGTAGCACTGAAGCAACTTACGAACTAATTTACCTTACGAAGACCATTCGGAACGTGTGTCTGTCGTAAATTGGGGAGCACCTGTAAATAAATAAATAAATAAAAAGGATGCGAATTTTATGTTATTTCGCAATTACAGCAATTTACTATCGGCTTCATACATTGACATATTCTCCCATTTACTTTTCAGCTAACCTGTTATTTTACTGCAATGTAGATTATTAGTGGAAGTGTTGCTGCTCTTCATATTGAAAATTACCACTGCGTAGCACTAAAAGTTTCTATTTTTTTCTGAAAGAAATCAATTTCACCATTGAGCCTTTTATTATGAATCCTTTGCTGCCTGGTTTTCATACAGGTCTTTATTCTATTCAGAGCTAAATAAAGACCTTGTATTCCCATTTCACTCTCTTTTTACCCCGCCTCCCGATGCATCTCTCTATGGACTTCCATTCCTTACAGAACTACAAAGTGCTGAGGAGGAGAGCCACGACGAAAGCCCTGTGGAAAGTGTTCCTATTAGAGGTAAAAAGGCATCGCTTGTGTCCCAGCATTCACACTTTCCTTATGTGGTGGTTTGTTTGCTCCTGCAGTGGATAATAGGCCCTTTTACGCAGTGGCGGTGGCAACATGATCAAGGTGAAACCAGGGTCAAAGTCCCACCTGAAGTGCGATACCAGTTCTGTCTAATTAGCTCATACAAAATACTAACCATGTTTTCGTCCCAGTCTGAGGCATCCTGGAAAACTCAATTATTTATGATAGAATAATGCACTCTGCTTTAATTGTCCAGCTAACAGTGGTTATTGCAAGAGATCTGTCACAGGTCCTCATTATCTGTCTAAAAATGGCGTGGAAAGGTTCCTGCACTTGAAGATTACCAGCTGTGAGGGCATCCCGCAGCAGTTAGTTTGCCCATCCCTTTGCTAGTTTGAAATGTGAAGTGAGCTTATACATCCCTCGGTTGCCAGATTTCCCACTGAGTGTTTTCATGTGTTAGAACCCCAGTGGTGCGTAGCCATCAAAATGACTTCATGTGAGAATTTTATTCATGCATGATTACAGTATGTCTCTCTCTCTCTCTCTCTCTCTCTCTCTCTCTCTCTCTCTCTCTCTCTCTCTCTCTCTCTCTCTCTCTCTCTCTCTCTCTCTCTCTCAGAGAGAGAGAGAGAGACACACATATTGTATATTAGCTTGTTTGCTTTTACAAGCTTTTACATCGGGTCCCACTTAGAAAGCATGGAGGGGTCTGAAAGTTTCATCATAGGCATATGTCCACTGTAAGAGAGATAAACTAAAAAAAAACCCGAAATCACAATGCATGATTTTTAACAATTTATGTGTGATACAGCTGCAAATAAGTATTTGAACACCTGTGTATCATCTAGAATTCTGACCTTGAAAGACCTGTTCATCCGCCCATTGAAAGTCTACCTGCGCTACCTCTATCATCCTCAATCAGATGCACCTGTTTGAGGGAGTTAGCGGCATAAAACTACCTGTCCACCCCATACAATCAGTCAATATCAATTGGAGTTGAGCCCCATGCAAGATATCACCTTGTGGGGTGATTCTAAGAAAGACCCATCTGTTTAAAATTGCATTCACAGTTTAAGCAGCTCTTTTATTATTTATCATTTTATTTATGGTTTTATTGTTCTGGTGTTTATTGTTCTTTTAATTGTAAAGTGTCCTGGGGTGATTGGAAAGGTGCTTGCAAATTAAATGTATTATTATTATAAAGGTGATGAATCAGCCCCGAACTACACAACAGGAGTTGGTTAATGACCTGGCACCTGGTTAAAGAGCTGGCACCACCGTTTCCATACATGGCGCGAAAAGTTCCCTTCCTTAAACCAGCACATGTCAAGCCCTGTCTTAAGTTTGCATATGACCATTTGGACGATACAGAGGAGTCATAGAGGTTTTTTGGTCAGATGAGACCAAAATAGAACTTTTTGGTCATAATTCCACTAAGCGTGTTTAGAGGAAGAAGAATGAAGAGCACAATCCGAAGAACACCATCCTTACTGTGAAGCATGTAGCGGTAGCATCATGCTTTGGCGGTGTTTTTCTGCACATGGGACAAGACGAGTGCACTGCATTAAAAGAGAGGATGACTGGGGCAGTGTATTGTGAGATTTTGGGGAACAACCTCCTTCCCTCAGTCAGCGCATTGAAGATGGGTCGTGGCTGGGTCTTCCACCACGACAACGACCCGAAGCACACAGCCAGGAAACCGAAAGAGTGGCTCTGTAAGAAGCATATCAAGGTTCTAGCATGGTCCAGCCAGTCTCCAGACCTGAACCTAATGGAAAATCTTTGGAGCGAGCTCAAACTGTGTTTCCAGAAACCAAGATCCCTCCTGCAGTGTGTGCAACCCTAACGAAAAACTACAGGAAATGTTTGACCTCTGTAATAGCAAACAAAGGCTACTGTACCAAATATTAACATTCATTAATCTTATTTGCAGTTGTATCACACAAATAAATCGTTAAAAAAATCATGCATTGTGATTTCTGGATTTTTTTTTTTTGTTTCTACCAGTGGACATGCACACCTACGATGAAAATTCCAGACCCCTCCATGATTTCTAAGTAGGAGAAATAGCAAAATAGCAGGGTGTTCAAATACTTATTTTATATGTTAGACATTTAAGATAATTTGTGTGTGTGTTTTTGTGTTTCCATGTGTGTTTGTGTGTGTCTGGACAGAGACAAAAGCCTATCAGTTACTTAAACGACTAGCCATGCACGAAGACCTGCAGAATTCTGAAGAGGGGGTGGAAGTGGAGGGTGAAGAGGATGAATCTTCAGGTAAAGAATGTGATCCACACTGTCCAAAAACTTTTTTTCATGACAAAATACTGTTTTTGTACCAAAAACAAACTCAAAGTATTCACCGTACTTTCATTCATTTTTTTCCAACCATTTCCAAATTTGAAGCAATTTTTAATTTCTTGAAAATCACTGTCCTTTTTTTCCATTACATATTTTTTTAAACTGACTGGGCCTCACCACTGACCATTCTCGGTGAAGGGGAAAATTTTGCACGTATGTGAAGCAACAGGCCCATTTGAATTATATTGCTGCTCACCGATGCTCAGTGGATTAGTTAAATAATATAATGCCATGTTTTTGTCAACTTCTCTGTAACATACCTGAACTATACAAGGACTACAACCTGAGCAATTAATTAGCTATTACTCCAGAAGTTATCATCAGTACATTATGGTGGATTTTATTGGAAGTTTCTCAAGAAAAATTGTACATAGTATTTTCAACTGAAGTTATTGTTTCATGTTTGTCATATCATGTTTGCTCTTTTCAGTAAAAAACGATCGCCCTAGGAGTCCCAAATGCTCCTCACCTCAAGGACCTTATCCTCGGTAAGAGCAGTATTACTACTACTACTGCTACTACTACTACTACTACTACTACTACTACTACTACTACTACATTTGAATAACATACCTAAAAGCTTCAGAACGTTCATGCCCACCGAGTGGCAGTAAGTAAAAGCTATGTTTCAAAGAAGACAATAATTTTCTTGTTACTTTATCTCTCCCATACTCCATCAGCGAGATGTGTGGTGACTTATTCCATCATTTCCATGCTTCATTCTCTCTGTATCCTGTATTATTTTCTCCCGAGTTACTTGTTAAGTTGCTTGACGTTCGAAGTCAGTTCCACGCTCCTGTAACACATTTTAGCAAGTCATATGTACTTTATCAGATAAACAAGCTCTCATTTTTGTGTTTTGTGACTGCATTTTAATTCCTTAGCAGGTAGCATGGGTTCCTGATTCCCTCCATAGCCTTCCCTCGTCTTTGTGCCATTTCCAGAAGTGCAATTGAGGTGATAGTTCATAAATTAGGCTTTGCAAAGCGAATTTAGTTCTCCAGGCACTTCTCATTTGAGTGGAGTCTTTGCAAAACGGTGGTCAACAGGTTTTGCACACAGTGCCGTGATGCGGGCTTAGTATTAAGATATTTCCGTCAAACTGAGCAGTGCGCACAAAAGGGGATACAACGACGTGATCAACATGCATTACCATGATTGAATGTTATGGTCCAAATGTCTATATTTGGGCAAATGAATACCTGATATGACATATACTGTCGGTACTGTCCACTCCCAAAAGTTCTAATCCAGTGCGCCTTACAATCAAAATCGATCAAAATTCTGATTTCTTGGACATTGTATTTTAAATATTTTGTAAAGCGGTGTGTTACAGCCGCAGTGGTTGTGAAGGTGCTGTATTAATAAAGCTGTAGTGTATTGTATTCCCTTTAACATAGCTCCATGTTTTGGTTGTAAACACAACATCAGCCACTATTCTCAATTCTGTTTTGTGCGCCTTATAATGCGGTGTGCCCTTTATCTCATTCACTGCCATTCAATTGAAAATATGTCTTAGAGCGCTATTCCCAAATTTATTCAGATTTAGTTTTTTCATGCTTGGGTGCCAATAAAGCGCTGGCTATGGCCTCTGGAAATGATTTTTTTTGTTTTCCACAAGGGGCAGCATTTCCTTTCTTTCCATGTTAGCGCTTTGTTCCAGCTTCAGCTAAACCAATACTGTATGTATGTATTTTATTATATTTTGGACAGCCGCCCACATTTCAAACTCATATAACTGCAGACCCATATGAATTTGGAATTAACCTTTTTTTTGTGATGAAAGAAAAGAGTCGAAGGTTTCATAAGCTGCATAGAATGTTTATGTAGTCCTAAAACTCAATATTCTGTGGGTCCTGGAATTCGAGTGACAATGTCCAAAACCCTGGCACTGGAGTGGACACATTTTTGCATGTATCTGGCAATGAATGAGTTAATATGAAAATAATTTTAAAATAGGCTATTCACTGAAGATAAATGAAATGTATTACATGATTATTATTATATTATTTTTTGTTCACTCATTTCCATTACGGCTGTTTTATGTCATCTTTAACTTTGCAGCTCCCATGGGCTATTTTTGATCTATGAGCATAGTTGCCTGTGTAGCTAGGAAGGAAAAAGGTGACAAATTTGTTCAGACCTTGTCGCTGATTCAAAGTTTCGCTGAATGTCTTCATCCTCCAAAAATTCTCAGTATAGCCTGCACTTCTGCATCTGTCCGCTTTTCCATTCACTTTTCCTCCATTCTTAAATATTGTGACGATAGACGCTAGCACAACTAGCGAATACTCTCCACCTGCAGTTAGTCATTGGCACACTATCAAGTTCAAACAACTAAACCGCGTTTGTCAACACAGCCTACTTCCTCAAAGCGTTCCAGGTCGGTACTTTACCAGAAGACCAGAGTGTCTTGTCTATGTCTCTCGTGGAATATCTTAAATGTATCATTTTTGTGTGCGGATAAAGGGATAACACAAACTACCAGGCGACTTATAGAAGTTTTAGAATTGGTTCCTGCGGTCTAAAAGCCACTATTCAGAAGCTGGCCTAACTTGGTGACTTTCCTTTGGCGTGCAGCAGTGTTGTGAACTGGCCTCTGGTCAGGCTGAGTGGCCGGTACGAAGGATCTATAGTAGCCCAAGAACCCCAATAGAGCTCTGACTTCCCCTACATTGCGTGGTTCTCTCTCTTTTAACTGCAAAACGGCTTCCAGGTCTTTAGGGTCTATGCGGACACCATCACTTGACACAAGACGACCCAAGTACCTCACTTGTCGTCTGAACAGTTCACATTTATTCGGACGTAGCTTTATGCCATGCTCCCGCAGCCGGTTAAGCACTTTCCTCAGGTCCTCTACGTGTTCATGAAATGATTTTGAAAAGCAGAGCACGTCATCCAGATAAGGAAAGCAGCATTCGTCCCTCAGGCCATCAAGAACGTCCTCCATACATCTTTGAAAGGCTGCTGGCGCATTAGTTAGGCCAAATGGGAGGCGGAGCCACTCGTACAGCCCCCAAGGGGTGCTGAAAGCCGTTAGATGCCTGGAACTGTCATCAACAAAGCCCTGGTGGTAAGCGCTGCCTTGGTCAAGTATTGAGAACCAAGAGTATTCTGATATTGAAATTGCTGAATTGATGTTTTGATTAGTAAATGGTTATAAATGCCGTTGTGTGAAGCTGATTAACACGGTTGTCTGTTCAGTGGGGCCCCGAACACAGTGCTGTGGTCTCCCGCCTGGTAGACGTATTGACTGGTCCACCTATTTTAGCCTACCCAGACTTTAATCTGCCCTTTGTGTTAAATACGGACGCATCCAATGAAGGTCTGGGGGCTGTGCTTTATCAGCAGCAGGGAGATAAACTTCGCGTTGTTGCTTATGGATCCAGAACACTCTCACCTTCAGAGAAAAATTATCATCTCCATTCTGGAAAGCTTGAGTTTCTGGCGTTGAAGTGGGCAATCTGCGACAAATTTCGAGATTATCTCTACTATGCACCCACATTCACTGTGTACACGGACAATAACCCTCTCGCGTTCGTTCTAAGCACGGCCAAACTCAATGCTGCCGGACATCGCTGGGTGGGTGAATTGGCGGATTTCCACTTCACAATAAAGTACAGGCCAGGCAAGGCGAATGCTGATGCCGACACACTGTCGCGTTATCCAGTTAAGCTGGAGGGACACACAGAGGAGTACACTGAAACTTTGCCCCCAGACGTGGTTTCCACCATATGGCAGGGGGACAAGGCTGTGGCTGAGGAGGATGTGCCATGGATGGCGGCGTTGCAACTCACCTCTGATGGTGAGGATTTTCTTCCGGTGACAGTCCCCGTTATCACTCCAGATGATATCAGAGCTGCTCAGGTAGAGGATGTGTCAATCTCTGAGGTAATGACACTGAAGAGGAGGGGATGGAACCCCAATGACAAAGATAAAAGACAAATGGGACCAGAGGCAAGGAGACTAGTACACGAATGGAATAGACTGAAACTGGACAAGGGGATTTTATACAGACAGGCGGGGAAATGGAAACAGCTCGTTCTCCCGAGTAAGCTGAAGTCGACGGTGCTTAAACACCTGCATGATGACATGGGTCATGTTGGAGCTGACAAGGTGATCAACCTTGCAAGGCAGAGGTTCTATTGGCCATTCATGCAGCACGAAATAGAAAACTACGTCATTCGCCAGTGTTCCTGCATTAAACAGAAACGCCCCACCATTCCGGAAAAAGCACCCATGGGCAACATCACTACTAGTGCCCCATTTGAGCTCATTTCGATTGATTATCTCCATCTGGAGCCAAGTAAAGGAGGCTATGAGTATATTCTAGTCCTGGTAGACCACTTTACTCGTTTTGCACAAGCCTACCCGACTAAGAGTAAGACAGGCAAGGTTGCTGCTGAGAAAATCTTTAGTGATTTTATTCTACGGTTCGCTTATCCAGAGAGACTACATCATGATCAAGGTCGGGAGTTTGAAAACAGTCTATTCCAGCGGCTTCAACAGTTGTCTGGCATTGCGCATTCCCGAACCACCCCATACCATCCGCAGAGCAACCCTGCAGAACGTCTGAATAGAACATTGTTACAGATGCTACGCACTCTCCAAGAAGAAAGGAAAGCTGAGTGGAAAGACTATTTGCCTCATGTAGTTCATGCGTACAACTGTACAAGACATGAGTCCACGGGCTATTCACCGTTCTTCCTCCTCTATGGAAGGTCTCCCCGGTTGCCCATCGACTTAGTTTTTGGTCTGACAGCGGACGAAGAAGTAAAAAGCCGACAGGAATATGCACGTAAGTGGGCCTGTCGAATGCAAGATGCTTACAGAATTGCCTCCGAGAACAGTCAAAAGAGCTCTGAAAAAGGAAGAAATACTATGACCGTGGTGTTAAAGGCATTGCACTCCAGCCAGGGGATCGTGTACTTGTCAGGAACCTATCTGAGAGGGGAGGACCTGGCAAGCTCCGGGCTTACTGGGAGGAAAAAGTCCACAGGGTCACTGAAAGAATGGGAGATGGACCAGTGTACAAGGTTCAGGCAGAAAACGGAGACAAAACTACCCGTGTGTTGCACCGTAATCTCCTAATGTCTGTCAATGATTTGCCAGTTGAACAGCCAAATAAACAGAAAAAACAGCTAGACAGACAGGCAAAGAAGCAGAAAAAACAGCTAGACAGACAGGCTTATAGCAGGGAAGCAGTTGGGCAGGAGTCTGGATATTCAGATGAAGAGGAGGGATGTTCATACAATCTCCGACGGTTACCTGTGTATACAAGGAGGACAGGCAGTCATCAGGTGTCTCAACCTAAACCGCACAATTTGAGAGCTGTGGCATCAGAATTCCACCCCCAGGCACAAACTACGGAACCAGAGGATGGGCAGCAGCTAGAGGAAGCGTTTCCATTGGTCGTACCAGCATCATTACCAAAACCAACACCAGCTGACAGCCTGCCTGCTGAGGGAAGCCCGGAACAACTTGTAATGGATGATAATGAGGGTGATGCAGGAGCGCCGGCGGAGTTGGTGGAATCGGACACCGCGTCACAAAGTGGAATGGAATCGCTGCCACGAAGGTCTACTCGTACTCTAAGACCCACAGAGATATTCACATATGAACACTTGGGTCATCCATCATACCAGGCTTGGAGACCTGGGGCAAATGTGTTGTATACTTGCATGCTTTACCCCACGACTCATTATCTAGTGCGACCTGAACACTATTGCTACTCTACCCCGACGGTATGGACTTGAATGTAGTTGTAGTAGAATGTGATTGACACCACCCTACGGAGACCAGACAGATGACTGTGCTTCTACTGGTACTTGACTACTTGTTGGTATAGTCAAGATGTCGGGGGACATCTTTTAAAACAGGGGAGAGTGTAGGGGGTTAGAAACGACCTCTGTTATTGTATGTTAGTCGATTCGATTAGACTACCAAGTCAGGAGAGGGTGCTACGCGCCTGTGAATGGAACAGAGGAAGGCGATGTAGGCTCAGCTCACGCATGCGCAGTTGTCATAAATGCCGTTGTGTGAAGCTGATTAACACGGTTGTCTCGTGTCGTCTTTCCTCGTCGTTCACAGGTATTCAAAATAATAAGTGTTAGACATTCTCAAGATGTTAAAGTAATTGGGGACTTATTGGGCGATGCTAGATATGAAACCTTGTTTTGTGGCTTTGATGAATATTTTGTGGCTTTGATGAATTTGGATTTTTGGATGTCAATTGTAGTTCCCAGTACAACACACATGAGCGGGCAGACGTGCATAAGCATGTGCGAATGTGGAGGATATATACAATGTATAGATGTTGAATGTATAGATCTACACATGAATGTATTCTGATATTGAAATTGCTGAATTGATGTTTTGATGAGTAAATGGTCATAAATGCCGTTGTGTGAAGCTGATTAACACGGTTGTCTCGTCGTTGTGTCGTCTTTCCTCGTCGTTCACAGCGCTTTGGACCGACCCAGGTATCCCCTAGGCCTGAGGCCGGTTACAATTGGGGGCTCGTCCGATCATCGCCAACAGTTCAGGTGGTGCTCCTCCTCAACATGCCGGTTTATCCTCCGGTATGGGGGAGCAGGTGGTGAAGTACACAGATGTAGCTGCTCTGTTTCCACGGAGGGAGTTCAAAATTTATGGTGGTCAGATTTCTGACACCGGGTCTGAACTGTCATACCGTAGCCTGTGTAGACAAATGGATGAGGGACTACAAGAAGGGTTTAGCGAGTCTGAGGTTATCCGCACTGTGTCGAAGATAACTAAACCTGGAACATTCCGAGACATGCTAAGTGATACAGAGGGTCTTACAATGTCACAGTTAAAAACAATTTTACGATCACATATCAGAGATAAGAGCAGCTCTGAGCTCTTCAACGAACTCAGTACCGCTCAGCAGCGAGACAGTGAGTCCCCACAGCAATTTTTATATAGACTGATGGGTTTGAAGCAAAGAATTATGTTTGAGTCACAACAACCAGGTGCAGATTTTGGTTACGATCAAAAACTTGTCCAAGGTACATTTCTGCACACACTCTATCAAGGGCTAAATGAGAAGAATTATCATGTCAGATGTGATCTCAAACCATTCCTTACCGATTTACAGGTTCGTGATGATGTCCTATTAGAACAACTTACCAAGTCCACAAGTGAAGAGGCTGGGTGGAACACCTCAATACTGTGACTAAAAATCGATCTGTGAATGTCCATGCTGCTCAAACTAATCAAACTGACCAGATTAACCAGACCAAAGTTGACTCTGAATTACAGGCTAACCGTGCTGCCATTCTCGAGCTGACTGCACAAGTGACCGCACTGACCAAACACTTTGCCCAAGTTGTTAAACCTACAGAATCGGCGCCTCAGGTAGATTGGATTGGATTGGATTTGCCTTTATTAGTCTCGCAGTGGAGAAATTTACATTTCACAGCAGCAAAGTTATGAAAGAAATGAAAGTAGAAAAGCAAAACACAGGAGCTGCTGGAAAGGCAGCCACTCTCGCGGCGCCGTCTTGAAGTCAAAAGAACAAAAAAAACATCCAGGTCCGTCCCTGACTTCAACATACGACAGGAAATGGGCCACCAGACATCCAAGTGGCTGTTGTAAATTTGCATGGCCACTTTAATAAGACACTGTTCATTTCCATAAGATCAAGGGGCATCACCCATTAACTTGCTCACAAAGACAAAAGACCCCTGAAGCCGCCTCCCCTTACCTCCCTCATTGTGTTGACAGGTTCAAATCCAATTTTAGAAATCTACATCAAGACAGCAGCCCTAGTTCTAAATCTGTGACACAATGTCACTGCCTTTAGGCATTTTTGCAAGAATGCAAACTGTTTGTCAAGAAGAATGATGAAGGGCATTTTTCACCATCAAATGTGATGAAGCCTCTGAAATCAGAGCCCTAAGTGGACTGGTTTAAGAACATTTAATGATAAACAGCCTCACAGAAGATAACGGTGGTGTGCTTATATTTGAATGTCAACACAACTTCATCAAATCTGCAATTGACTACCAGGTCCTCAGAGCACCTCTTTTCCACAAAACCCATTTGGGCTCCTGTAATGGCTGCATAAACGTTATGATGAATAATCTTCTCTGATTTCATATGATTACTGGGCAGCACGTCGATCCGAGGGCTGAAGGCCGTATGTCGCCGGCCTAGCAAGCAGGCGCTGTAGTCTGCCTATTAGCCCAGGAAAGGGCTAATGGGCTGACTCTATTGTGGTCCTCATATAGCTGCTGATGCCTGTCTGCCAGCGACAGTGCATGGACCATCCTCTTTAATAAACATGAGCCAATTTCAGACCCAGTGCCTCTCTGATGTTGCCTGTCTCCATGTCATTAATTTGCATCGTAAGCCCAAAATATACAGTATGTGACTGTCCAAAACTCGCAGAACAACAACAAAAAATCAATTGTATAAAACCATCTTGATTGTGATTATATACATAAATTCATCACACTCATTAAATGCTTATTAATCTTTTTATAGTTAGCAACAATGCTAAAATGTGCTATTGTCACACTCAATTCCCTTTTGGTCACAAGTTTTCTTTTCTCTTTTTTTCCTGGATGTCCACTTATTACAGTCACATCTTGCACTTAAATGCACCCACAAGTGGTTGAGAAGCCCTGCACTCAATCAGAAGCATAACACTGCAGGATGCCACCTTCTCTCTGTTTGACCTGGTCACACTCTACCATTTTTCCATCTATATGCTCCTCTTACTCCTTCCTTCAGCATTTTCCCTCATTGCTGACTCCATCCTTCTTCGGCATTATTTGCCTTTTTGTCACTGAGATGATGAGGGACATCAATAAGTAGATGAAGCTGGACTCCTAATACAAAAATGTCCTCCCCTGTGTTGTCTTAGACAATAATTATGATTTGTCTCTTAAGCTTAGACTACAGCAGAGGGGATTGTAGTTTAAAGCCAATGGTTTGGTGCAAAAAAAATCATTTATAACTCTTTGTGAGACTCCTCATTATGTGTGGGCCTGATTCATTAAGTAATTGGTTTGCAGTTGTTTACATGAGTATTAAGGCCTTCTATTCAGGGCCTTTGAGAGATACATTGTGCAAATGTTGCCTGCTATGAATGCAGAATGAGAGGCGGGGGGCCAGTCCTATTGGCCAAACACTGCACTTGGATGAAAAGCGAGAGAAAAGCACTGGGTGCTGCTTTGCATAGCAATGACCGAAGCCTTAATAAGCTTTACAGATTAAATACATGCAGTCTATACAAGATGCAAAGAGATACTCTTAACACATTTATGTGTGCTCATTTCACTATTAGTAGTAGAGAGAATAGTATTTTTACATAAAATGTGTGTATTGTATTATAACTGCTAGGCAAGCAACTGATCTGCTACCTTTATGAAGGATTTGTCCATTACAAATCTTTTTCTGTTTTTTTGAATGCTGAAATAAAATCACTTTGTGGTTGAGTGGGAATGAAAGGAATAATGCATGAAGGAGTGAGTCTTAATAAGCAGCTGCACTCCATCTAAAGACCACTTGTTCCCCTTTGTATGCAAGTGCATGCCACTGCTTCCTCTAGTGCAACGAAACATTGCGCTTCTTTCTCCTATGGACATTTCAGAGACTACACATCCTTATTTTTATTTCACAATTTGAAATACCTTCTTTTTTCCCTTTTTTATTACACCCCGTTTTTAATCGCCAATAGATGACCACACATAGTCACACACACTCACACATCAGGAAAAGATCCTCTCACCATCAGCCGGTGTTATTGTTGTGCCTAGTGCCTGCTTGACAAAAACCTTGACACAACAATTAGTGGTTTACAGCATTGCCACGGACAACAGGATGTGCTCAAGCATTCGACCTCAAATCACTCAGTGTCAAAATCAGAAGCGCTCTCTTTCTCTTGTGGGTAGGCGATGTGTGGATCTCTGGCGACTCGCTGGGCGGAGGGAAGGATGGGGGAGCCAAGGGAAAGCAACGAAGGGAAGGGGAGGTCCACCGATAGAGAGGGAGGAAGAACAGAATGCGGTTGCCGATATCAGGAGTGTAACATGTTAGCTGCTGGCTTTGAGAAAAATATGCTATTCCATCCCCTGGCCAGCTCGGTTTTATGTGGCTGGTGATTATATTGTAAGTGTGTTCATATCACCATTTTGAGTACATGTATGAATAAATGTAAAATTCAAAAAACAAAATGTAAAATTATTATTACTAATATATATATATATATATATATATATATGTGACGAGCGTCACAACAGTGACTGTCTTCATCCCCACGATGCTGCCGTCTTAATGAAGACAAGACGCGTGGATGTGTCTTTTTATTTCTTTTATTTCTGCAACACAGTATGGCAGAAGGGATGGGTGAAGTCGCATGGGTTTCGTCTTGTGATTAACCTGAATCTCCTCGAGATTGTTCTCAAATGCAAAACATTGTAGATAACAAAACAGAATTAACAACGTGTGATCGTATAGTGGTTATTTACAGAAAAAGAGAATACAACACAAGTTCACTGTTATTTACAAGATGTCCCTGAACGCATCATGGGCGGAGACTCGGCAGAACACGCGGTGCGCTTGTAATGGCTGGCGCGCAGTTCAAACCGCCACAGACACTCACGGGCAAATGAAACACGACACAAGAAACTAAATATTGTTCAATAAAAACGAAATGAAACAATTATTACCTGCAACACAGTATGGCAGAAGGGATGGGTGAAGTCGCATGGGTTTCGTCTTGTGATTAACTGCGATAGAAAAGCGCATATGCTCCAAAGTTCCACTCGACAAAACGTGAAGTAAATAATGACACAAAAAGTAATCTGGACTCGAAATGAATAAGGGAACTAATTAGATAACACTAGACAGTACAAAAGGGGAAACAAAATAAGATATTGTCATGAAAATGCGCGTTAATCAAGACCAACAGAAAATTGCGACTCACCCTCGAGATTGTTCTGGAAACTATGGGCGGGACATAGTGCCACACTGTGCGCCGTTGCGTCACTTCCTTCATAATTTAATAATCTAAGCGCACAACTCCGTTACATACACCCCCCTTAAATTATGCAGAAGTGAGGCAACATACACACGGAAGACAACAGAAAGACCAACAGGCAAAATAGACAAGGTTATCGGGCAAGGATGTACAAGAATGCTGTCGAATTATGTCAGTCATCTGACCAACTACGTCGGGTGACTGGAGTAAGGGATCTGTCGCCGGTGTGTCAGGGTCTGTGCGCTCGTCGGAGATGCACTGTACTGGGTCTGGGAAGGAACTCTGTCCCCACTAACATAAGTGGCCTCAGCTCGCACCTGCCCATTCCCCTATGTACAGACTACATCACCCTGCATAGCACTACATAACTGTGACAGACTGGAGAAAGGGATCTGTTGCTGGTGTATCAGTTGTCTGTGCGCTCGTCGTAGATGCACTGCACTGGGTCTGGGAAGGAACTCTGTCCCCACTAACATAAGTGGCCTCAGCTTGAACCTGCCCATTCCCCTCTGTACAACCTACACCACTCTGGATTGCACTATACAACTGTTACACGGTTGGGAAGCCTCTACCTCTACCAACACACTCATTCAAAGGTGTGCTACTTGTTACATGTAAGGAGCTCATTCTTAGCCTTAACACACAAAAACACGTACATGAAAAAAAAGCACACTAATTGCAAAACAGCAGGTCAGACAATTAACACACTACATGTATTTCCAAAACGGGGGTCGACACACCGTCCACCGAGTGATGGGACTGCACAGCGTCTTCATTGTGCAGCATCACGGTCCCGGTCCGAAGTGGAGAGTCACTTGTGATCCGGGTCACGGCACCAATGTGACGGGTGTCACAACAGTGACTGTCTTCATCTCCACGATGCTGCCGTATTAATGAAGACGAGACGCGTGGATGTGTCTTTTTATTTCTTTTATTTCTGCAACACAGTATGGCAGAAGGGATGGGTGAAGTCGCATGGGTTTCGTCTTGTGATTAACCTGAATCTCCTCGAGATTGTTCTCGAAACTATGGGCGGGACATAGTGCCACACTGTGCGCCGTTGCGTCACTTCCTTCATAATTTAATAATCTAAGCGCACAACTCCGTTTTATATATATATATATATATATATATATATATATACTTGAAAGAATAAGATCAGAAAAACATGTATTTTGTAAGCGGTTTTGTATGTAGATGAATAATATAGATGAATAAATGCAAGTGATGTATGCATGTTTTACACAACTTTGCAGCTTTATTCGAATAATGGTACTTCTTATTATTTTTAATAGAATGTTTCCATATTTTATCTATTTAAATTGTGCGGGTGCAGTATAATGTGAATGGTTCGTGTATTTGCGAGTGGCTTTGGATTACATTTTGCCGTTGGTCACACTCGAGGCAAGCGCTGTCACAGGCTGCCCCGGCTGGACTGCCACTATCCAAAAGACTGCTGTGATCACGGCTGTTTCCACTCACTTGTAGTACAAACCCTGTGCCAGCAGAGAGCACTCACACGTTAGAGTGTGCCCACTCATGGTGCACTCACAGTTGCCTCTTGTTGTTTGCCCCCACGAAGGGTGACATCCTACTGGCATTCAGGCCCCCTAGAGTACATCCAAGCTTAGCCTAAACATTGTTTGTGCGGGGGGTCACAGGGGATGGGTGTAGGAGTTGATGGGAATGATGAGGTGATGGGTCTACCTGTACCTTTAGACATGCTCTGCTGTGCAAAAGTGCTGTTGAGCTATTAACATTTGTGTGTGGGTGGTAAGAGCTTTAAAAAAATGGAACTACAGTAAACAAAAGCATGTTTTCTGTCACTCAGTCTGATTAGCAAACGATTGTTCAATGCTTTATAAGCATTATTTTACTTGTATTCTCATGCGTTACAGTACAATCAATTGATCATAACTTTGATATGAGTGTAATTTTTATTTGATTCATTAGTGACACAAGTGGAATAAATTGTTGGTGCTTCGAGAGGTCTCGGGAATAACTTGAGAAAAAAAGGGACAATGAAGGAAACTGTCGTTAAAATTAATTAATAAAAATCAGACATTGCTTTTAAGCTGGTGTTCATTTGAATCAGACCTAGACAAAAATGATTTCACCCCACGAAACACATAGATGTCAGGGGCCAGATCTAGCCGGTAACCTCATTCATATGGCAAAAGCAAATCACGATGGGTTTCATGATGCTTGCTAATGTCTGAACCAAAAGTTCAAATTGTCATATTCAATCCACAATAACAGTCATTATTTTTCACTTTTAAAACTACAGTAAAGTCTCGTTATATCGATGTTCTCGGAAGTCGGAAAAAATATCGATATAACCGGACTATCTATATATCCGATCCTGCGGGCATGTAATTTTCTCCTTGAGTTCATAGAAATAGTATCGTAATAAGCAGTACTATCGATATAACCGATATCGATATAACGAGACTTTACTGTAGTTCGCTCATCAATTTGTTGTTCGCTGTATATGTAATATGTGGAGGTGATTAAACATTTCTTTTGCTTTCCAAAATTCATAGTTGCCCTCCAAGGAAAACCATGACTACAATATTGCCCACAACAAAAATTACTTTGACACCCTTGCAGTGACGTGCAGTCAGGGGAGGCATCATTGAAATATCAAATGACAAAATAAATTAAACAGTTAGTGATTTGTACTTTAACGTTCTTTTCTATTTAACTTCACCTTTTTTGGATTTTTTTTTCAAAATCGCTGAATTTTCACATTTATCGTTCTAATACTAAGTGGAGACGAGTGGTGAAGCAGTGGCCTGCTGAGCCTCATCACGGATTGCGCAGTCACTATGCTAACTGTGCTGGCTTGCTTTGCAGTGAGACCGTATTGCTGCCCCTCTGCATATTGCTATTGAAGTGTTCAAAAGCTTTGAGTATATGAACTAAATTTCGACAGTTTAGCTGGTGTATATAATGTACAGTCACTGTACATTATAAACACTGTATTACAGTGTTTATTTTATATTTATCAAAACTGTGTTCATAGGTGAGGCACGCAGTTCTCCTGCCTCATGACGCGCTGGTGATTAGAGATTCTTCTTGCGACTCCTCGGCTGCAGAATAATAGAATTAGTGACAGCGAGCTACAGTAAACAGTTAGAAAGTTTAGTGCAACCATCCAGTCATTTTTTCGTGTTGCTTGGCCTTATTTTCAGAATGGTGGATTACATATCTAAATTGAAAGAATTAAGGTGTATGTTTCAGTTATTTTGTGTTTTTCCAAACAAAATTAACAACTACAAACCACACCACGTGTACAATTGAAGAAGTCTTCCTTAAATGTTTTTGCATCTGATCCAAATATTTTGCATGTTCCTGGACAAAGGCATAAAATGAACAGTCTAGAAATCTTTCACATTTTTTCGAAACACAGATGATCATCCAGATTTATTTTGTGTCCGCACTGAATGTTGTGCCCATTTTTGTTTCTTTTCAACAGCGTAAACTCGGTAAGTAAATGATAACCTCGGTTAATAGACATAATTGAAACCCCGTTAAACACATTTTAAATGCATTGAAATGCAGCAATATAGTACACTGAATGCTGATTGTGTTTAAATTAACTGAGGCGGAGGAGAGGAAAAGATGAGAGTGAGTGAAAAGATGACAATCCAATAGGTCATTAGTTTGAATTAATACATATGATAAGAAATAAAATATTTTTCCCACACTGGAGAAATTTGCCATTTGCAATGGAGGAACACCTGAAAGGTTGAAATAAGTTTCCTCTCTCCGCCTTTTCCTCATATATTAAAGAAAAGCAACAACACAGCATTGAAGCAGCACGGAAATATCCAATATGGAAGACATATTTGCGCTAACTTGGGAGATGGAAGGTAGACTGAGGATATTAATGAGATCTGCGATGATGTAAATTTTAAGGGGAAGCATTTTAAAGTGGATCCGCTGGGCTGATTGCATATGCATTGAGTTAGATCAAAGCTGTTTCGCAGGTCACAAATTTACATAGTGATATCAGCAAAACTATGGGAACCCGGCAACCCTGCCTCTGTATTAGTTTTCTGTGAAGGCCCTTGTAGAAGTCATTTTTGTTTTGCATTTTCAATGATTTATTTAATGATTTTTAATGATTTATTGCTCAAGTTTAACCACTAATCTTATTTCCCTGACACAACATTGTTGCCAACGTGTTGAAATTCACTGCCGCAAAATTACGCATTTACATTTCCACCCCGATAACTTTCACATTTCAAAGTCTTAATTTAACGTAACTCATTTTCTATGTGACAATTTTTCCTAATATGAACACCTTCACAAAATAGAGGGAAAAAACTTTTCACACTGGAAAGCAAATTTCAGTACTGATCGCACACTTCGAGGGCACAGGTGTCAATGTCAAGTTCTAGCTGCCAAATCTGGCCCATCGCATCATTTTATTCGGCCTGTGAAAACAAATCAAGCATGTAAAGTGCCATGATGCTTGCTAAAGTCCAACCCAAAATTTCAAATTGTCGTATGTAAACCACAATAACAGTCATTATTCTTGACATCAGATTTGGAAACGAGATATTCATTAATTTGTTATGCATTCCGTCCGTATGTAATATGTGGAGGAGATGAAACATTCTAATGGTTTCCCCAAATTCATAACACCCCTCAAGAGGAAACCATAACTATGGCAAAAAAATGAGTTTGTCTCTTGCAAATATGTGTTACAATTTAGAAACACAATTTAGATGTTATGTTATGTAGTTATGTTTTGTAATTTCAAAGCCACTTGCCATCATACACTGAGATAAAAACATATCATTGCCTTTTTGTTTTTAGGAAAGACAAGATGAACCCCAAGATTTATTGTGCTCTGCAGTCAAAAGGTAAGCAGTGTATTCATTACCAAATAGCTCACTTCTGTGTAAGCTCTCAGTCGTACAGGAGTGGTCCATCGATGAGAAGGTTTCTTCAGCCGTCATCTGTACAAAAGTGAAGGTTTCGGACGTTTCACCTCCTATCCAAGAGGCTTCGTCAGCGAACTAAAGTCTGACTGGTCGTATCGGCCCCATTTATATATCCCTAATGTCCAGACATGGTGGCGCCGGACACAGCTATGATAGGTCCCTACTCTCAGGTTGGGGGGGGGCAAGGGACCGCTCCCTGTGGCCCCACTGATTGTTCCTACATTCCTGACTAACGACTGGCCTATTACCCCCACTCCCCCCGGTATCACCTCATCAGCATAACGACCCTCATCAGCATTGCGAAAGTTGCCTAACCTGTTTTGCCTATGCAGGCTATTGTATGAACGATCCAAATTGAACCTCACCCCACCAGACCGGTTTAATGAAGGATTTTGTTGTTTTATAAGAATCGCCTCTTTTACCCCCCTTTCAAACCATCTATGTTCTTTCGCTAAGATTTTAACCTCATTGTCGTCAAATGAGTGGTTGCTAGCTTTTAGGTGCAAATGTACTGCCGATTGAGGCCCACTAGTATTATCCCTGCGATGTTGATAAAGTCTTTTTTTTGAGAATTTGTTGAGTCTCCCCAATGTACTGCTCTTTACAATTTTCATTCTTACAATGTATGGAATAAAATACATTACTTTGTTTTTCATTTGGTAGCCTATCTTTTGGATGCACTAATTTTTGCCTTAACGTGTTTATCGGTTTGAAATAAGTAGGAATTTTATGTTGCCAAAGGACTCTTTGTAATTTTTCAGAAACTCCTGCAATGTACGGTACTGCTACTCCTCTCCTTTTTGAATCTTGAGAATTATTGGTTTCGTTCGCTATTCTTTCTTTCTGACATTTGTTGAATGACCACTGAGGGTACCCACAGTTAGTGAGTGCTCTCCTGATATGTTTTGACTCCTTTTCTCTACCTACAGTGCTAGTTGGTATTAGTTTAGCCCTATGCTGGAGGGTTCTGATAACTCCTAGTTTATGTTGTAAAGGGTGGTTAGAGTCAAAAAGTAAGTATTGGTCAGTGTGCGTAGCCTTCCTAAAGACTTCTGTTTTTAGCGCTCTGTCCTCTTTTATAATTACTTTACAATCCAAGAAGGCTAGTTGGTTCTCTTGAATGTCCTCACGAGTAAATTTAATGTTGAAGTCTACAGAGTTGAGGTGATCTGTGAAGGATTGAATTTCTTGTTTCTTAATTATGACAAAAGTATCGTCCACATATCTAAACCAGTGTCTAGGTTTTGTCCCCGGGAAGGATGCGAGGGCCTGTTTCTCCATCTCTTCCATGTAAAGATTAGCCACTATGGGTGAAACTGGTGAGCCCATAGCACAACCATGAATTTGTTTATAAAATTTTTCCGAAATTGAAAATACGTAGTGTTAAGGCAGATTTCTAATAATTGGCAGATGTGATCCGGTTTAAGGTCCCAACCTGAGAGTAGGCACCTATCATAGCTGTGTCCGGCGCCACCATGTCTGGACATTAGGGATATATAAATGGGGCCGATACGACCAGTCAGACTTTAGTTCGCTGACGAAGCCTCTTGGATAGGAGGCGAAACGTCCGAAACCTTCACTTTTGTACAGATGACGGCTGAAGAAACCTTCTCATCGACAAATAGCTCACTTCAAAGTGTTTCTCGTACACATTAAAATGAATGGCTTTTATTTGTTATTTATTTACCAAACGCCACCTACAACTAATTAAATGCTGGATCAGGAATGCGACCTAATGAACTGCAACAACACTTAAGATGCATTTATAATTTCCCTTCCAAAGATTATTAAAATCTCTTTCAGGCACAAAAGTGGTAACTGATTTTCAATGTTTGATTGATCTATCTTTCTATATCTACATCTATATATCTATCCGTCCGCCCGTCCGTCTGTCTGTCTATTTCTCTTTATCCAAAATTGTAATTCCATCATAAAATTCCCATTTCATAACTTATCCAATGTATTTTTATAGTATTTGATTTATTAGTATTGTGTGTTTGTTTCTGTCTGTTGGCTACATTAATTAGGAGCAAAGTAGAGCATGTGGTTTTCACGTCACCATAGGAAGGATACAAATATACATAGTCTATGTAGTCTTGTGTACACCTCTCAGTTCCACTTGGCCAGTCTCTGCACTTGAGTGTGACACAGACGAACTGTCTCTAAAGATGTTGTCAAAAGAGGTTAATTGTGTACGGCAGGCATATTGAAACAAAGGTTGTTAATATATTTCTCTGAATTAAGTTTCATGTGAATGCCAGCCTTCAAAGTGAAAAATTCTCTCCAAGCAGCTGGATGCTTTTTGAGGACTTAAGCCAGAAATCGACCTTGAAACTAAATCCCTTTGAGAGAACTATAAACCAGAATTAGACCTTGAAGGTGAATCCCTTTTACTGAAAAAGTAAAACGCACATCATACTTTTCCTCAATTATTCAGAAACATTATCATCCTGATTTGTGGTAAGCTCCTACTCTTCTGATTAACCATCTTGAAGTAATCATTTCTCAAACCTTCACTGATTATTGAATGGGGCAAGATTGCCATCATTGGGATGTTTGTAGTTTCCATGCCCTCATTAGTGCTTACTCTTGGTACACCCGCGTGATTCCATGAGATCTCATACAAGAGCTGTATCAACAAGCTTGCCTTTTGACAAGGCTAATTTTTATTTGCACAGTCAGAAACATCGCGCAATCTCTGAATTCTGTACACCGCCTATGTGTCACGGGGTATTCGAGCCTATCGCAGGTAACTGTGGGCGAAAGTCGGACGACACCTTGAAGTAGGCGGTCAAGAGACATGTTCGTGGTCATTATTGCAGTGTTAGTCTGCACAACATATTAGGCCTACACTGTATGATGTCATCGGTGGCAAACATCAATTCAAAATTACCTGCCACGCACTATGCATGTCCTTTGCCTGGATAATGGGTGACTCGTGTCAATAAATGCATCCATCGTAAAAACTGCCAAACAAATCTTTCCAGTCACTCATTATGGCAACCCCGATGGGACTATTTGAAGTAAAGTTAACCACCTACTGAAATGCTCTCATAGACTCAAGTGAAACACTCTTAATAGCTCGCACTTGTGACAGGCTGTGTCACATGCACTACCGAACTGTGTAATTCAGTACATGACTCGATGTTGTTAAAATGTTTGAAAGGATGTTATACAGTAGTTATAATTAGAGTATATTTCATCCATTTTCTAATCTGCGTATCCTGAGCGGGGTCATGCATGGGAAGTTGATGGACCCTACGCCAGCTGTCTTTGGGCAGTAGGCGGCCCTTGAATTGGTTTACAGCCATTCCCAGGATACATCTAGACATACAACCATTTGCACTCAAAACTAGACAATTAAAAGTGTTTTGTGAACCTGCCATGGATTATTTTGGAATGTGGGAGGGACACAGAGTACCTGGAGAAAACCCATGCAGTTGCCCTAAGAACATACAAATGCCATACGGTAGGCATGTTCAGCTCCCGGCTTGGAGGGCCACCGTCTTTCCTATTTTCCAGCTCTGCGGGTTGCGAAACACATAATGCCAAACATTTTACTATTTACACATTTTTGTTACTAATTCACTTGGAGAACCGTTATCACTGAAACCATGACTGAAATCAAGAATAACTGTTGATTCAACTCATGTTTACGTTGTGAGCATGATGGGTTTGATGACAAGAAATAGATTACATCTATTTCTTATTTATGACATAAACAAAATGAAAATATTGGTTCACATTTTAGAAAATGTCATGGAAGTTGACATCTTTGAGCTGCTTTTGTGGGCCGCATAAAATGATGTGGAGGGCCTGACCTGACTCCCAAGGCTTGAGTTTGACATCTGGTCGACAGAGAATTTGGTGTTCAGGTCTGTTGCCGACTTGTACAGTAAAACACAGATGTTACGATTTTGGACATGTGGCATTGAAAATTATTCCACGTTCATTTTTATTCGAAGAAAAATGCATAAAATAAGCTTGATTGTAAATAGTTGAGTATTTTGACCTTTAATTGTTTCATTCTGTCCTTTTATCTTCTTTGACAGCATAAAAATGCCTGAGCAAAATACATGTACAGTTTTTTTGTCATCATTTTAACTCAAATGATGTATTGAATTGTTCAGGGTAACCCTTATGTTGTGTCTTTGTGATTGTACAGTAAAGTCTCGTTATATCGATATTCAAGGGAGTCCGAAAAAATATCGATATAACCGGGACTATCGATATATCCGACCCTGTTTGCAGGTAATTTTCTCCGTGCGTGCATAGAAATAGTATCGATATAACCGGGTCTATCGATATATCCAATATCGATATAACGAGACTTTACTGTATATTGTACCTTTATCCGGTGGAATGATTCTTCTTATATCTTCTTAATCAAAGGTGAATGAATTTCACCTTTGGATTGGATTGGATTGGATATGTCTTTATTAGTCTCACAGTGGGGAAATTTACATTTCACAGCAGCAAAGTGATGAAAGACTTTCAGACTACAAAATGAATTAGGATGAGAGCTCATTTGAATGCTGCCACAGTTCAACATATTCTACATTCTACAATACTTTCTACTAACTTTGTGACTGCTTTATTTCCTGTACATGATACCTGTCCATGTTAAGCGCTTTCTTGCAGCATTAGCTGTTGTTAAAGCGCTATATAAATCAATATGTATTGTAGTGTATTGTATATTCATAATATTGTTAGTCAAGATAAATTGCATTAAAACATACCAAGACTGGCTCAAATAGAATGCACATACATTTTAATTGTGTATTGGTATTTCAAGGTTTACCTATTTTATCAGCACATTCAAATTATCGAACACCTCTGAACCATCGAATGAGCAGATTAACAAACGTAAGCAAATGATCTTCAGTGTCATACAATAGTAAACATTTGGCAGTGGTGTCATATTTCTTATTTTTTTCCCTGTCTGTTGTAGACCTCTGGGGGGAGTCAGATGACACAAACTCAGAAATTGAAGCAGCCTTGCGCCCCCAAAACTTCAACACAAACGACGACAACACGGATGACTTCTATGACTGATGCTAGCATGGTGATCTTCAAATTTCAACGTTTCAATAAAAGTTCTTGTTGTTTTCCACTCGGTCTACTAATAGTGTATTCTGCATTGTAAATTCGGTACAGTTGTCATAAAAACAATAAAGTTACCAACTCTCACTCTGTGTGTGGAGTTGCCCAACGCTATGCTGTTAACCCTGCTTTCATTCTCTTCATGTGAACAACTCTCCCGGCTCATAATAGCAGCTCGAAATAGATTAAACTGATCTTTTAAAGCGATTTGTTAGCACTGGATTGAAAATCATCCATTTTGAATGCCGCAAGCATCTCAGAGTGCTCTGCCTTTGGCATGCTTGAGTGTAGTGATGTGAGTCACCTGTTAAATGACAAAGCACAATGGCCTCTCGGCACACTGCCGCATGACCCGTGAACCATCTGAAGAGCAGCATCCCTCCGCACCGTACACCCTCCCCTACACTTCCCCTCGCAGGTTACAAAGTGTTAGCACGGCCCAAATGTGCTCATGTAGCTTCTACAGATGCCTTTCTTCTTCTTCTTTTCCTTTCGGCTTTTCCCTTCAAGGCGTCGCCACAGCGAATCAGTGTCCTCCATCGTCAGAGGTTTGATCCGCATGTTTGTTTTTGCCAAGCTTTTACGTTGGATGCCCTTCTTGACACAAGCCTCTGTATTTATCCGGGCTTGGGACCAGCACAAGAAGACTTATGTCCCTTTTTGGCTACAGATGCCTTTAATTAGACAAATGCTTCAGGATTAGCATATACGATAGTGAAATGTGAGATGAAATGTAAATTTCTCCCCTGCGAGACTAATAAAGGCAAATCCATCCATCCATCCATCCATCCATCCATCTATCCATCCATCCATCTGTATCTTGTGTTATATGGAGCTTATCACGGTCCATGGGGGGAAAAAAGCTCCACACAAAATATTAAGCTAAACTATACTAAACGATTACAAAACAAAAATGCTGAAAGAAATCCTGTACTTGGGAACAGATTGCAAACATAGAAATTAGGTCAAGAAAAACTCATAAACACATAAATGGAAGCTATAAAAATAATAATGAAATGCAAGAAAGGAAGACTGCAATCACAATAACAATGTGAAAGACAACATTGCAAAAATAAGCGGAAATCCAAAACATCATCTCAAGACCAAATAACTTTTTTAGCACTGTCATTTGCAAACTTACTTATCTTTTTACTTATTCATTTATTTTTAAGAAACTGAATTAACCATATTGAAGCAGCTCGGGCAGGTACATGTATATTATGTTCCTACATTACAAAGAGTTCATATTCTATCTCGATGCCATCTCTGCACGAGTGTAGCATTCAATAGCAGCAACTTACACAAAAACTCAAAGCAAACCACATAATGGATTAAATCAACACAATATATTTGCTGATGCGGCTATCTACCAATACAGTGTGCTAGCTCTGGCTAGTATGCTCTTGTCCCTAGCGGCTTGTGATCAGAGCAGTTTTTTTCAAACTGATTGGGTAGTGACTAGCCAATCATAGTTTGTGAAAACTCTAACGGTGACAAGGCATTTGTATCACTTTTGGGTTGCCAACTCGAAATCTGACTTGTTAGGGCAACAGTTTCATCGACACATTTGATGCGACAGGGCCTGCAGAACTGATTGTGAAGGCATCCAGGTAGATTTCTGAACCTGGTAACAAATCATGGCTGAAATGTGACAGGTTAAATGCTTATATGAAAACACACATCTGGAAGCAGCGCAACAGGGGAAAAGTAATAAAAGGAAGATGAAAGATAATTTGGAATTATTTAATAAGAATTCATGGACAAAACATAATTAACATCATTCCGTGATTCAGATATTTTTAGGACGGCAGGAGTACCACTGTTGAAAGGACAGTTCATACAATTCCAAGAACTGTATACGTTTCCAAAGATGCAGTATATTGAATGACATTTAAGCAAGCACAGACCAAGGTCATACTCTTCACAACAATGGGAACATTTGTGATACGTCTGTGTAGGCTCTCAGTCGTACAGGAGTGTTCCAGCAAGAAAAAGGTTCTGCTCCCTCAACCTTAGAGCAGGGACCTATCAGAGCAGAGGTCTGGCACTGCCACCTCTGTCCATTAGGGATATATATAGGGCCGGAGTTACCAGCACTACCTTAGTTCGCTGACAAAGGTCTTCGGATGAGGAGCAAAACGTCCGACACCTTCAAAGAATACAGATGGCAGCTGAAGGAAAGTTTTCCTCGATCATTTGCGAAGTGCATATTTTTTTTGGGACCAACTTCCTGGCTCATGCAGGAGACTATAAGAAGGAATATAGAAGGAAACCAGAGTACCCAAAAAAAACTCACACTTCTCCAAGGAGAACATGCAAATTCCACACAGAAAGCCAGAGTTGGAATGGAACCCGGTACAGCTGCACTGTGACGTTGAATAACTAATCACTGGGTCAGTGGTCCATCCATTGGTATGACAAGGAAAATGTCATTCTTTGCTCTGGCCGGGTGGATTGTGCTTCACTTTGAATGACATTTTTAGAGAGGTTGTTGATCCATCGTTTTTAAGATCACTTCTACAACTGAGGGTTGCATGGACTCGCGACGAAATGGGGCCTACGGGTTGGACACAAAGAGCTGTTTCTGATAGTTTATGTACTTAAGCTCTGTGTGTACATATGATCCAAAGGTAATATTTAAATTGTTCCATAATTTGGGTGTGCAGGATACAATATTGAAAAAGTCAAGTTGTCTTTGAAGAAAGCTACTTTCCAATTTGCGCAGTTAATTTGATTTGCTGGTAGACTCAGTGCGGATGAAAGCAAATACAACTAAACACATTGTCAAGCAATGCCGTGCAGGGTTTTGCTCTCATATGAGATGTTGCCATTTGCTAGACAACCAGAGGTTCTGAAGTGTGTGCGCCTTCCATTCTACCTGCACCTTTTCTTTTATTTTCAGTCACTAAGTAATCATTTACAGCAAGGTCATCTGTATCTCCCGCCTCGATTAAAAATTCATTCATTCTGATGCGGCCTCCTCGGCAACATCTTTGGTATGTGTGCTTCAGAGACAAAAGGCTGTGCTTTTAATTATACAAGATTGAGATTTTTTTCCACCTCACATAACTCATCGTTATCTACTTATGTTTTACTTAACTGTGACTTAAACAATCTTTTCCACCGATGAGCACTGTAGGTGTTTTCAAAAAATATATATCTCCAGAAAAAAATGTTGATTTTCATACTTGAGGTCTGAAGCGACAACAATTATGCAGTGCAGACTAACTCATTGTTATAAGTTGTTCTTGCAACTGCTCCTGCTCTCATACAAACAAAGATCGGATGGCCACCTCCTACTTGCTGCACTATTTATCTGGCTTAATTGACTACACATGAGTTTTCGAGAAACATTTGTACTGCTGTACTGTATATAGGTAAATAAGATAACCATAACAATCCAAATACGTATGGCAATCATGGTTTTCAATTACTATCAGGGAAAACTATTTTTGAGATTGTGTACTAGTTTCCTTTGTTTTAAACACGGTGTTGCAAATATTGATGCATGATTTTGCTCGTTTTCCGAAATCAATATATTTGATTTGTAATAATGTCTCTCGACTAATCTGGGAACGCCTTGAAAATCTCCCAGCAAAGTTGGAAGAAGTTGCCAGGGAGAGGGTAGTCTGGGCTTCCTGCAAAAAACATCACGACCTAAATCAATGGATACACTGGATGTCCTTCACACATTTTAGAAAAAAAGAGTGAGCTCCATATTTCAAGGCAACAAACATCGATAACATTTCAAGTTGCACACCGAAAGAAACTGTTTTACGTGTTGCTTTTGTGTTTCCTTAAACTGCCACTTTATTTTACTAAACACTGGCACTGATTTTATACAAAGTAGTCCGCCATTATGAGGTGAACAGTGCTGCTCAGCTGCTGGCCTGCTGCCAAATACTTTGAACCCGACCCCTTGCATCACCTACCGCCACTCTTTTTTTCTTATTTTCAACCTCACAGAAACAATCCTGCACAAAGAGAAAAAATATCCTTTCAAATTACTGTAAAGAGGCCGCATAGAAACCAACACAAGTTAAAATAATATCTGGAGAACCTCAGTGGAGAGCAAGTGCAGTGTAATAATGATTTCAGAACCTGGTTGCTTGCCTCGCATCTCAAGTCTTTTTTGGGTCTTTTTCCCCCTACTCTGTTGACCATACGTGCCAAATATGTCACAACATGGCGGGAGAGAGCCCGAAGAAACAAGCAGGAGCAAGGCGAACTCGACCAACTGCATTCATAAAATCCAACCAAAGACCTGAAAGTAAACAAGAACCCACACCACAAATATAAACCCATAGCTGGCACAAAAACAAAATGAAAGCAATCCAAACAATTCCATGACAAGAACGTACAAACACTAACCAAAAGAAGCAGTGACAGCAACAAGGACCCGACCTGAGTGATCAGGATGGGTGCCCATTTAACAGAGAGTGTGCTAATGACTTGATCCTCAGATGTGCTGCTGTAGGAGACCTCCAGGACCACCTCTTGGTCCCGAACAGTTCAACTGTCACAAAATAAACTTTTCAATTTCTTAATATGAAGCAAATATGAAAAATCCACAAATAAAAGCAAACTAGGTTTGAAATTGTTTTAATGCACTGGGAGTTTCAGAGCAGCGTGCAGGTTAGAGGCGACATTGTTTAAAGGACTTTCAAGTAGGAACAGGTTAGGAATCATCTGATTCACCTGACACACCATTAGTGTAGTCGATGAAAAGGTTTCTTTAGTTGTCATCTACTTCTTTGAAGGTATCGGACTTTTAACTCCTCATCCGAAGAGCTTCGTCAGCGAACTAACATTGGCCTGGTAACTGGCCCTATATATACACCTCTAATGGACAGTGGTGGCGGTGCCGGACCTCTGCTCTGATAAGTCCCTGCTCTAAGGTTGGGGGAGCAGTAGCCTACTCCCTGAAGCTAATCTTATTTTGTCCTGAACAAGAGCCAGTTACCAGCACAACATTAGTTCACTGACAAAGCTCTTTGGATGAGGAGCGAAACGTCCAATCCCTTCAAAGATGTGAAGATGACGGCTGAAGAAACATTTTCATCGAAGGACCACTCCTGTACGACTGAGAGCCTACACAGACATTAGTATAGTCCCTGTGGGGAAAGTTGCATGCAAAATAAATATTGCCACCACCTTTGTGTTCAGCCGCACAAACACTTTTACTCTGAGAAAATGCTACATGAAAAAGGTCTTTATACCTAACAACTGACTTGCCTAAACATCTCAAACAACCTCCCTAAAAGTTAACTTTAATCATTCTCATCTCGGAAAGTACTGTAATTATAAAATACGCCAGAGATGGTATCAGTGTCTAAACAGAGAGGAACTTTCCCATAGCCAAAGAAGAACAGTTATGGTTAATTAACTGGAATACTATTTGCATAATAACTTTGAACATATTGGATATTATTCATGACGAGGAGAACATCTCCTATGGGGCCACTGCATTTATCACTTGATTCATCAAGTATCTGAAAGTGCAGCGAGTGAACAATAGGTGCAAGGGTGATTTCCATATGAATGATGTCTATGAATGAGACTGGGTTAGAGACAACGGCTGTGTCCCCATAGTCGGGCCAGGAAGGTTGGCTCCCCTCTGCCCCCACTCCAAAAAACAGGTGAGGTTCGAGTATACAAAAGGCCCAGGGGAAAATGTGTTCACCATGGATCTTTTTTGTGGAGATGCTATAGGAAGCGCGCATGTGTATTTGTGTCTGTGTGCGTGCGTGTGCTTGTGTGTGTATGTGTTTGTGCAACATATACAAAGGTTCTCTGCAAACAGATATGAAGCTGAAAGTAAACAAGAACCCAAACAACAAGGACCCGACTTGAGTTTATATAGTTTGTATAAAATGTGACTTTTTTATATTTATTACACTACTATAGTATTGTTGAAGCTGTGCGGTTCATAACAAAGCCCTGATGGCACATTGTAGATTGATCCCTCGAACTTTGAAACGGCCCCAGAATGGACAGCATTATAACCAACAGATGAATTAATGAAAAGTTCCACAATGGCATTCAAGCCTCTCTTTTTTTTCAGGCGGCCTCACCAAAACTCAATTAACAGTATTCCTAGCAAGTCAGTTGATCCTCAAGGGGCAACCTAGAACCCATGGACACCCCCATTGCAGTGATGTCATATGTCTGAAGAATGTAAATGAATGCAGCACATTCAGATGTATTATTATTATTTGTAAGTGTAGTCTTAGCATAATCATAAATTGAGGTATGCAAAATATGTTTCCAATGAACTGCACAACCTCCGTGGATGGCTACTGTCAAGTTAGGGCAGGATGATCACAAATCTTCTGTGAAGTGGGCTACAGAGACGTCAATGACCCAAATCATACTACTTAACCTGCACTATGACTTGGAAGTTTGTTTGATGCTGAGTCTAATCTCTTTCTGCTGAAATGCCCAGCACGGTGCAGCACAGTCCGCCAAATTCCAAAACACGTTAAATGGGTCAAGCCGTAGCACAAAATGTGCTGTTTTTTTATGCCCAAGTGTACGAATGTTGCCCATTTTGTATCAGAATCAGAATCAGAATCAGAATACCTTTATTCGTCCCGCAATGGGGAAATTTGCAGTCCACAGCAGCAATAGAAGAGGGATGGGGTTGGGGTGGGAGTGAAAGGATAGAAAACAAGATATTCTAAGCATAACAAAATAAAAATGTCAACTGTATACTGTGCAAATGTAGATGTGCAAAAACCGTTCTATAAACAAGACTGTACATAATGCAGAATCAAGAAATGCATTTAGATATATTGCAACAACCCATATTTACAAGTGTCCATTTTTTTTTTTTTTTTTTTTTTTTCACATGTGATCATTGGGAATTGTGAAGCCTGACAGCAGTCGGTAGGAACGAGCGGCGGTACCTCTCCTTCTTGCAGCGCGGGTGTAATAGTCTCTGGCTAAAGGAGCTACCCAGAGCTGTCAGGATGGGCAGGAGGGGTGGGAGGGGCTGTCCGTCATAGCTTTTAGTTTAGCTAGCGTCCGTCTGTTGCCCACCTCCTCTAGAGAGTCCAGCGAGCAGCCCACGACAGAACTGGCCCGCTTGACAAAGCGCTCCAGTCTTTTTCTGTCCCGGGTGGTGATGCTGCCTGACCAGCAGACAATGCCATAGTGGATGGCTGATGCCACCACAGAGTCATAGAAAGTCTTTAGGAGTGACCCCTGAACTCCAAAAGACCTCAGTTTCCTGAGGAGGAAGAGGCGACTCTGTCCCTTTTTGATTAGGGCATCCGTGTTTGTTGTCCAGTCCAGTTTATTGTTTAGAGTAAGACCCAGGTACTTGTAGGAGGTCACCCTCTCAATGTCCGAACCCTGGATGTTCAATGGTGCAGGTGACGATTGTTTCCTGCAGAAATCCACCACCAGCTCCTTGGTTTTGCCGGTGTTGATCTGGAGGTGATTCTGCTGGCACCAGTCCACAAAGTCCTTTGTCAGTCCCCTGTACTCCCTATCGTCTCCCTCTGTAATGAGGCCGACAATAGCTAAGTCGTCAGAGAACTTCTGAAGGTGGCAGGTTGGGGTGTTGTAGTTGAAGTCCGAGGTGTAGAGGGTGAAAAGGAATGGAGCCAGGACTGTTCCCTGCGGCGCTCCGGTGCTGCAGAGAAGCCTGCCCGACTCACAGTTCTTTACTCTCACGTACTGTGGCCTGTTTGTGAGGTAATCTGTAATCCAGGATGTGAGGTGATGGTCGACTCCGGCATGCTGCAGCTTGTCCCCCAGTAGACTTAGCTGGATGGTGTTGAAGGCACTGGAGAAATCGAAGAATGTGATCCTCACCGTGCTCCCAGCATTCTCCAGGTGCAGCAACGCCGTATGGAGGAGGTAGATGATGGCATCCTCCACACCGATGTTGGGCTGGTAGGCAAACTGCAGCGGGTCCAGCGATGAGCTTGCCAGCGGTCGCAGGTGGGCGAGGACGAGTCTCTCCAGCGTCTTAATCAGGTGAGACGTCAGCGCCACCGGTCTGTAGCTGTTGAGCTCTTTGGGGTTGGCAATCTTGGGCACTGGGACCAGGCATGACGTTTTCCACAGCTGTGGAACTCTGCCCAGCTTCAGGCTCAGGTTGAACAAGTGCTGGACAATGTCACACAGCTGGTCGGAGCAGGTCTTGAGGAGTCGGGAACTGATGTCATCCGGACCTGCTGCCTTCCTCACCTGCATCCTCCTCAGTTGGTTCCTCACCTGCGCAGTTGTGACAGACAGGCAGGAACCAGGAGGCAGAGTGGCGGCTGAGGGTGTGGCAACGGTTGGGAGGGCAGATGTTGGTAGTGGAAAGCTGGTCGTGAGAGGGGGCAGGGAGGGTAAGGCCACAGTGAGAGTTGGTGCAGGTGCGGCTACAGGTGAAGTTGACGGTGGGCCGGGGCGGCTGGCGTCTTGTCAAACCGATTGAAAAAGCGGTTGAGTTCATCTGCCCAGTCCTTGTCTTTTTCGTTCAATGTCACTGGGCTTTTGTGGCCTGTATGATGTATGATCCTACTTCAATATCCTAACATATTTAGAGCATGAAAAAAAGCTTCCACACATCTTATTAAACACGAAACAATCATTACTGATTGATTCAGGTGTGCCGAAGTAGCGGGATATCTAAAACAGCCAGAATATTCCTCTTGGGGACCTGGAGTGATACCAGTGGTATGAAGAAAATATCTCTTGATGGACAGCAAGCAAAGTCAATAATCTGTCAGTGACGAGGCACCTTGGCAGTCCCTAAATACATGACGGGCTTGATTGGTAACAAGATACACATGCACCTGCTGAAGAGGTACGCCCATCACATCAGCTGATGCTGAAAACAAGCACACAGATCAAAACATGACACACAGAGAACCATCCAGTCACTTGCAGAGATCACATTGACTAACACAACAAAAATGGAAGCGTTCCAACAAAGGAAATCTTCATTATAGTTCTTACAAATGTTAATAATACCAAACATCTTGAACACACTTCCGTGACCCTATTGGCTGAGAAGGTGTGGGGTGGGGGGCCGCAAGGCTCGGCCCTAATGAAGAGTCAAACTTACACTGAGGCCAGAGAGCTCCAAAATGTAGATTGCCACATTCCTGCTTGAGATGCTTCAAATCGCTTTTTCATTAACCAGATTTAGAAGTGAGAGCCAAGAGTTCCTGGCTAGTTCTATTCCCACAAGCACACGCACGCGCGCGCACGCACACACACACATGCGCTCACACATACACACACACACACACACACCTTTTCATATCCCAATTTTCATTTGGAATAATTAATCTGAAAAGATGGAAAGACATCGTGTTCTACATTATTCCGATGAGCCAGGCATGCAAAAGCTGTTAAAGCCAAGTAGGCAAATTAGTATTCATGCAGGTTTTCCTGTTGCAAGTCATTTCTCCCCACTGGGACATGGTTGTAGATTAGGCAGAATGGCAAAGGCTCATTCCTGACTGTATGAGCAAAATACTGCCACTGCAGTGCTTTAAAAAAACAAGCCAAAGTAAATCAATTTCTGTGACCTGCTAAATGTAATAGGATACATCATGATTCTTTAACCCTACCTGTGAGCGAGAAAATATGGCCTTTAATGGGAGGATCATCTGCTTCTATACAACCTTTTGTTTTTGGAATTTATCTATACAGCATTATGCATCATTCATACCATTATTCAGTGGAAATAAACAATTGCTTCCACGCGCTTACATTTTTGTTTTGTAAATCGACTGGTCCTCACAAAGCACATACTGTAAACGGCCAAATGGCTCCTTTTGAATTTATATGCATTGGAAAATGAAGGCAAATTGGCATGTTAATATTTCAGGTACTGAAGTACTGAATTGGATATGCCTTATAGACTGGTTGACAACAGACGACATATAGACTAGTTCACAATCCACATTTAGGTTGTCACATTGCAGAGCATTACAGCTCCAGCATTTTGCAAAACATTGTCAAGGTTATATGCATTTAAGTCTGCCATGAACTTCTTTGTTTCAATTTTTCTCCAGCCGTTCCAACCTGCCTAGACATACTTCTTCACCTATTTTCCACACTTTCCATTCCTCTGGACAGTTGACCGCAAATACTTAAAATCCTCCACAATTTTTATCTCCTCCACTTTCTCCCTGTAACCTCACACTTATACTTGGGTCCCTCTCATTTACACACATATCAGAATCAGAATCATCTTTATTGCCAAGTATGTAGAACACACAAGGAATTTGTTTCCGGTAGAACACGCTGCACTAGTATCGTCGTCAAAAAAACTGCTAAGTGGCACTATACAGTTCCATTTTGGCTACTGTTGAAGAGTTCAAAGAGTTAATGGCTTGGGGGAAGAAGCTGTTTAAATGTCTGCTGCATTTGGTGCGCATGGATCGGTAACATATATTCCGTCTTGCTGCGACTGATCTTCATTCCTCTCCTTTCTCGGGCAAACCTCCACTTCTCTAGTTTCTCCTCGACCTGTTTGCTGCTCTTGCTACAGACCACAATGTCTTCTGCAAACATCATTGCCCAAGGAAATTCCGTCTAATATTGTCTATCAGCCCATCCATCACCATAGAAAATAAGAAGGGGCTCAGAGCTGACCCCAGGTGAAGTCCCACCTTGACTTTGAATTCCTCAGTCATACCGACAGCACACATCACAACTGTCTTACAGTCATGATACATGTCCTGCACTGCTCTGACATACTTCTGTTTCACTCCAGAGTTCTTCATGCAATACCACAGTTCTTCCCTGGGCACCCTGTCATTTGCTTTCTCCAGATCTACAAAGGCACAATGCAGTTCCCTCTGGCCTTCTCTGTACTTCTCTGTCAGCATCCTTAAAGCAAACATCGAATCTATCATACTCTTTGTTGGCATTAAACCATACTGTTTTTCCACAAATGCTCACTTCTGCGCATAGTCTAGCTTCAACTACTCTTTCCCATATATTCATTGTATGGCTCAACCACTTCATTCCTCTGGAGTTACTACAACACTGCACATCGCCCTTGTTCTGAAAAATGGGCACCAGTACACTTCACCTCCATTCGTCAGGCATCTTCTCACCATCTAAAATCTTGTTGAACAACTCAGTCAGAAAAAAACACTGCCACCTCTCGTTGACACTTCCATACCTCCATTGGAAAACCATCAGGCCCGAGTGCCTTTCCAATCTTCATCCTCTTCAAAGCACTCCTCAGTTCACCCTTGCTAATTTTTGCTACGTCTTGGTGCACAACAATCACATACATATTTATTTATTTATTTATTTATTTTTTCCAAGATGGCGGCGCGTGCACACGCAGCGGCTCCTCTCTCTCCCGGCAAATTGGTTTTTTCGTGTTTATTGTGTTTGTCTTACTCGTGCAAATGTCCGTCTCCGTTGGCCTCGCTACACCCGAGGCGAACCTACTCCCGTGAGGTTCTGCTCGACATCGGCAGTTCATTTTTAAAACCTAAACCAGCTGAAGCAGAAGTGCTACGCAAGCATGGATTGCTCAGGGAGTCGGCTCATCCATTGAGCCCCACTCTTCCACCGACCCCCACTCCTGCACCCAACCCAGAGTGGAGGCGCCACAAGCGCTGTATGAGGAAACAAAAGAGGGGAAAGCGTGGAGGTATTCGCATTAGGCTCGCGGCTAGCCGCCACCGGCCTTGCATTCCTACCATCACGCTGGCTAACGTGCGCTCGCTGGACAATAAAATGGACTACATCAGACTTCTCCGCTCAACTTCCAAGACCGTGGGTGAGTGTTGTGCCTTTGTGTTTGTGGAAACATGGCTGACTGACAGCATACCGGACAGTGCCATCCAGCTAGCCCAGCTAACTAGCTTCCGGGCAGACAGAGCGCTCGTCGAGGGGGGGAAGACTAGCGGCGGGGGACTCTGTGTTTACATCAGTGATGCCTGGTGCCGCAACGCTGTTGTGGTATGCAAACACTGTTCGCCACTGATGGAACTTATGGTCATAAAATGTCGGCCATTCTACCTGCCGAGGGAATTTAGTGCCATACTGCTGGTAGCAGTTTACATCCCCCCGAGCTCAATTAACAACAGGAGCGCGGCATTGAATGAACTCTACCAGCACATCAGCGAGCAACAGACAGCCCACCCAGATGCTTTCCTTATCCTGGCTGGCGATTTCAACCACGCCAACCCGAAAAGTGTTTTTCCACATCTCCATGGACACATTAACTTTCCGACGAGAGGTAACAACATTCTGGACAATGTTTTCACCACACACAAAGGAGCCTACAAAGCCTACCCCCTCCCCCACCTAGGAGCTTCGGACCACTCCACTATCATGTTAATGCCCGCATATAGGCCACTTGTCAAAGTCGTCAAACCAGTCAAGAGGCAGATAAGGGTGTGGCCTGATGGGTCGTCAGAGGCACTCAAAGACTGCTTCTCCAACACTGACTGGAACATGTTCAGACAAGCGGCCACCTACAACAACAACACCGACCTCCAAGAGTACACAGACTCTGTTACCTCCTACATGAGGAAGTGCATGGATGACGTGACTGTCACCAGATCTGTCACCATCCTGGCCAACCAGAAGCCATGGCTGACGGGTGAAGTCCACAGGCTCCTCAGGGCTCGGAACGCTGCCTACAAAGCTGGCGATGAGCTGGGCCTGAGGACAGCCAGGGCCAACCTGTCACGTGGCATCAGGATGGCCAAGAGACAGCACTCCAGGAGGATCGCCAACCACTTCAAAGACAGCAGTGACACCAGGAACCTGTGGCGTGGGATACAGACCATCACAGACTACAAGCCCACTCCACAGACCTGCGAGAACTCCACCACTCTGCTGAACCAGCTGAACGACTTCTTCGCCCGCTTCGAGGCAGACAACAGCACTCCAGCACAGAAGACCCCACCACCTCCCGGCGAACAGGTGCTGACACTGTCCCAGGACAGCGTGAGGCGATCCCTCAGAGGGACCAACGCACGAAAATCCCCGGGTCCCGACGGCATTCCTGGCCGTGTTCTGAGAGACTGCGCCGTGGAGCTCACAGATGTCTTCACGGACATCTTCAACACCTCTCTGAGCCAGGCTGTTGTGCCCACGTGCCTCAAAGCCACCACCATTATCCCGGTCCCGAAGAAGTCGTCCCCCACCTGCCACAATGACTACCGCCCGGTCGCACTCACTCCCATCCTCATGAAGTGCTTCGAGCGGCTAGTTATGAACCACATCAAGGCTGCCCTCCCCCCCACCCATGACCCCTTCCAATTTGCATATCGGCCCAACCGCTCGACCGATGATGCCATCTCCACTGCTCTCCACACAGCGCTCACCCACCTGGAGACCAGAGACTCCTACGTCAGAATGCTGTTCATCGACTTCACCTCAGCATTCAACACAATCATCCCCCAACAACTCACCGATAAACTGAGCAAACTGGGGATCAGCACCTCCCTGTGCAACTGGCTGCTGGACTTCCTGACGGGGAGACCACAGGCAGTCAGAGTTGGCGACAACACTTCCAGCACCATCACGCTGAACACAGGGGCCCCCAAGGGGTGTGTGCTGAGCCCCCTCCTCTTCACTCTGCTCACGCACGACTGCTCACCATCATCACCCAGCTCCAACCTCTTCATAAAGTTTGCGGATGACACGACTGTGGTGGGCCTCATCAACAATGACGAGGAGACAGCCTACAGGGACGAGGTCAGCCGCCTGGCCACGTGGTGCAAGGACAACAATCTCCGTCTGAATGTGGAGAAGACGAAGGAGATTGTTGTGGACTTCAGGAGAGTGCGCCCCCAGCATGCTCCACTAACCATCGACGGTGCTGCAGTGGAGAGAGTGAGCAGCACCAAGTTCCTGGGAGTGCACATATCCGAAGACCTGTCCTGGAGCCACAACACGGCATCAATGGCCAAGAGATCCCACCAGCGCCTGTACTTCCTCCGCAAGCTCAAAAGAGTTGGAGCCCCGACCCCCATCACGACCTCCTTCTACCGCGGTACCATAGAGAGCATCCTGACCAGCTGTATCACCGTGTGGTACGGCGCCTGCACCGTGTCCTGCCGTAAGACTCTGCAGCGCATCGTGAGGACAGCTGAGAAGATCATCGGTGTCTCTCTCCCCCCCTTCAGGACATCTACAACACCCGCCTCACCCGCAGAGCCATCCGGATCGCTGGCGATCCCACCCACCCCTCCCACAGCCTCTTCAGCCTGCTGCCATCGGGTCGGAGACTGCGGAGTCTCCGAGCCAAGACCAGCAGGCTCAAGGACAGTTTCTGCCAACAGGCAGTCCGGAGACTCAACTCCCTCCCAGCCCTGCCCAGCCTGCCCCTTCCCACTGCCACACTCACCGAACTCCGAGTACACGCTACATGCTGTACGATCATCCTGAACTCTATTTTTTGTTATTTCTCATTAGACAAGACCTCACTTCAACCCTTTCTAGTTGTTTGTTTTTGCAATTACGACATTACGTCACTTTATGTACGTCACTTCCTCACTTTACATATGTCACTACCTCACTTTACATACGTCACTACATCACTTTCCATACGACACTACCTCACTTTACATACAGAAATTACATGTATTGTCTGTTGTCAATTGTATGTCTTTTTTAGCCACGTTATAAGTGCCTTGCATGTCTTGCACGCTGGGTCCGAGAGGACATTAATTTCATCTGTGCTGTATGTCATGCATATTAGCATATTTGACAATAAAGCTGACTTTGACTTTTGACATACAGTGAGACCTCAACTTACGAACTTAATTGATTCCCAGACAGTGTTTAAGGCGAAAAGTGTGTATCTAAAAAAAAATTCCCATAGGAAACCATTAAAATGGGAATAATGCCTCTGTGGTGGCATCAGCCATCCACTATGGCATTGTCTGCTGGTCAGGCAGCATCACCACCCGGGACAGAAAAAGACTGGAGCGCTTTGTCAAGCGGGCCAGTTCTGTCGTGGGCTGCTCGCTGGACTCTCTAGAGGAGGTGGGCAACAGACGGACGCTAGCTAAACTAAAAGCTATGACGGACAGCCCCTCCCACCCCCTCCTGCCCATCCTGACAGCTCTGGGTAGCTCCTTTAGCCAGAGACTATTACACCCGCGCTGCAAGAAGGAGAGGTACCGCCGCTCGTTCCTACCGACTGCTGTCAGGCTTCACAATTCCCAATGATCACATGTGAAAAAAACAAAAAAAAAAAAAAAAACTGGACACTTGTAAATATGGGTTGTTGCAATATATCTAAATGCATCTCTTGATTCTGCACTATGTACAGCCTTGTTTATAGAACGGTTTTTGCACATCTACATTTGCACAGTATACAGTTGACATTTTTATTTTGTTATGCTTAGAATATCTTGTTTTCTATCCTTTCACTCCCACCCCAACCCCATCCCTCTTCAATTGCTGCTGTGGACTGCAAATTTCCCCATTGCGGGACGAATAAAGGTATTCTGATTCTGATTCTGATTCTGATAATCAGTTCCCGGGTTTCCATAAAATATACTTTTCAACTAAATAAGCCTTAAAACTACACACAGCATACCTTATTCTATGTATAATAAATGTGATATTGTATTGTAATGAAAGAAATACACTGCATTGTATCATAAAGTCACTTTATTTACATTCGTGATGGTCATTGATGGCTTGATGGAATGGCGTTGGAGGTCGAAGGTCAAAGGGAATTGCTGTTTGGAAAGAGAGGCACATTACATGAGGACTGTAATTAAAGAAATAGACTGTGCTGTAAAATAAAGTTTTATTTACCTTTTTGATGGTCGTTGATGGCTTATGGAAGGAGAGTCACCTTCCATAAGGACTATTGGTAACTTAACCTCTGGTGTGGCTTCTTTTCTTTTTTCTTTGGAGACTCCTCATCATTTTTGCTGATTAAAAACCTCTTAATTGACACCTGTTACTTTCTGACTTGTAAGGTCTTACGAAGCTGAGGCATCACATTGTCGTTCATCATGTTGATGATTGTCATAGCCACAGTCTTTTCTGGATGGAACCGTTCGGTAAAAGCCTTCACATCATTCCACTTTGCCAAAATTGCCTTTATGAGCTCACTGCAGCCATCTCCTCCTCGCCCTCAGATGTTCTCGAACCATCCGTTGCTGGCTTTAAAATCCTCAATAAGCGCGGAACTTCCAGGTTGGCGCATGGCGATATCGTCGTGAATTAGCCATGCTTTCACGCATAAAATAGCTTTACTCACGCTGTCGCCGGATAGCTGCTTTTCGCTAATCCAAATTAACAGAAGTTTTTCAACTTCTTCGATTGCCCAACACCGTCGCTTTAAGAGCATGGAAACACCTTTTGCAACAGACGCACCTTTGATAGCTTCTTTGATGCGAAGGATGGTAGCGATGGTGGACTTAGCATAGCCGCGCTCTGTCGCTAAATCACACAAACGCACACGTCGTTCATGTTTTTCAATTATCTCCTTCTTCTCAGCAACGGTGATTTTATTGTGTTTCTTCTTGGGCTGAACACGAGCCTGTGGTGGTTTTTTTTCGGTGCCATAATCGTAAAAGTATAAGCAAAAAGCTGCAAGGAGGCGATGGACGTGTGCATTCAATGAGAGGGGGTGTGCAAAGTAGCGTCGGCCGGAGCGCTGTTCGGTTGCCGAAGATCACTCCGCCAGAGCCGAAGGTCATGTGCTTTCGTGTCCTTCCGCAGAAGATTATGTATTTATGTATACACACTTCCACCGAAGTGCGTAAGATGAAAATAGTTCTTATTATGAGGTTTAATATTCATAAATTTGACGTTCGTATGATGAAAAGTTCGTATTATAAGGCGTTCGTAAGTTGAGGTCTCACTGTAATTGAAAAACACGAACGAGGTGTGCGTTTGTGTGATTTAGTGGCTGAGCACGGCTATGCTAAGTCAACCATTGCTACCATTTTCCGGAACAGAGAAGCCATCAAAGGTACGTCTGTTGCAAAAGGTGCGCTCTAAGCGACGGTCTCGGGCAATCGAAGAAGTTGCTGAGAAGAAGGAGATAATTGAAAAACATGAACGACGTGTGCGTTTGTGTGATTTAGCGACAAAGCGCGGCTATGCTAAGTCCACCATCGCTACCATCCTTCGCATCAAAGAAGCTATCAAAGGTGCGTCCGTTGCAAAAGGTGTTTCCATGCTCTTAAAGCGACGGTGTCGGGCAATCGAAGAAGTTGAAAAACTTCTCTTAATTTGGATTCACGAAAAGCAGCTATCCGGCGACAGCGCGAGTAAAGCACGATATCACCATGCGCCAACCTGGAAGTTCGGCGCTTATTCAGGCTTTTAAAGCCCGTAACGGATGGTTCGAGAACATCTGAGGGCGAGGAGGAGAAGGCAATGTTGGCAAAGTGGAATGATGTGCAGGCTTTTACCCAACAGTTCCATCCAGAAAAAAACTGGCTATGACAATCATCGACATGATGGACGATCATGTGATGCCTCAGCCTCGTAATACCTTACAAATCAGAAAGCAACAGGGGTCAATTAAGAAGTTTTTAATCAGCAAAAAGGATGAGGAGTCTCCAAAGAAGCAAAGAGAAGCCACACCAGAGGTTAAGTTACCAACAGTCCTTATGGAAGTTGACTCTCCTTCCATCAAGCCATCAATGACCATCAAAAAGGTAAATACAGCTTTATTTTACAGCACAGTTTATTTCTTTAATTACAGTCCTCATGTAATGTGCCTCTCTTTCCAAACAGCAAGTCCCTTTGACCTTCGACCTCCAACGCCATTCCATCAAGTCATCAATGACCATCACAAATGTAAATAAAGTGACTTTATGATACAATGCAGTGTATTTCTTTAATTACAATACCATAGCACATTTATTATGCATAGGATAAGGTAGGTTGTGTGTAGTTTTAAGGCTTATTTAGTTGAAAAGTATATTTTATGGAAACCCGGGAACGGATGGATGGATGGATGGATGGATGGATGGAGGGATGGATGGATGGATGGATGGATGGATGGATGGATGGATGGATGGATGGATGGATGGATGGATGGAAGACAACAAACATTTAGAAATAAACGGGCAAACGAAGGGGATCAGTTTCGGACAATGAGAGTTTTTATCTATGACCAGAATGTGGACAACAGGATAACAGAGTGCCACAACGAAGTGGGGGCGATGATCTCTACTACTGCAGCATTGAAGGCTGAGTAACGTAACGGGGTAAGCTAACATTAGAGTGTGAGTTGATGTGTTTGGCAATTCCAGTCAGATGTGTTCAAGAGGTAAAATGATATGGCGAGGACAAATCTGGTTTCTGTCATGACTTTGTCAATTATGCGCAGATTTGTGACAGTACCATTGGATACAGTGAATGCAGTGAAGTCACATTCGAGCAGTCAGTCAATGTGAATAGGTCTGATTGAACTGATAGAGCACCAGCTATATGAAATGTATCCATGTGAACCACTGCTCTGCAAATTGCCTAAATTAGGACCTGGAGACATTGTAATTAAAAGGCAATCATGACTTTCGCTATGTACTGAGACTGTTTGGTCTCTTCATCTAGCTTGGACCGATCTCAGCTTCACGTTAGATTTTGGCCAAATGTATTAGCACTTCTTTCACTTACAGTAAGTCCGATCCATATTTTCCGCAGTCCCAAGGCAACAATGTTGTGGAAGATAATTGTGTGTTCCATGCACACGGGATGCAGCATTGACACCTTATGCTTTATGATTGAATGCAATCTGCTCGGGACCCCACCACAATTTATTCATGGTACACAGCCACTAGAGACATGCCCTGCATGTGCCGTCTGCAACGCATCCACATATTTCCTACTCTGTATCTTGCCCGGGGGGCACAAATAACGCTAACTGATATGAAGGAGTGGTTGCAGTATATGTATATAAATGGAAATATCTTCTGCTCATTGCATGTGACAGACCCTGCTGTATTGCTTCACATGTTTCTTCCTTTTGTCTCTCAGGAGAAAACACATCCACGCTTTACGCAGCTGAGTCACGAGAAAAGGTATTCATGTTGATGGATGCAATCTGTTGATGATAGAAACATTAACAAAAGGTGACCAAAAATCATTAGCCCAAGACTCGGGTGAGGGAATAGTTGGACCCCCGGTCATTAACACTGCCTATTATATGCGATGTAGCTTGCTCACTAGCCCTCACATGGGAAAACAGGGTCAACCATTACCATTGATTGAAGTGATCAATGTGAATTTACCAGTGGTGGGCCATCAGAACCAGCAAGGCCTTCTCTGCTGGCCTAACGTAATCAGACATCATTATCATAATTATAATAAAAGTCATTTTCATTAAAAATGTATTTTTTTCTAAATATATATATAATTATTCTACATACTGTTTTCTTGATGTTATATAATATCCATTTGGTTATGCTCCTTTCAGTGTTGTAGATTTAGGTCAGAGTTTTTAATCCAATCAGAATTCAGCTAGCTTGTGTCGCCAGGCTGTATGAAATCTGACCGACGCCTTCAGAATCAACAGTGAGGGCGTCTGTGCGCTGTACATGAACGGGCACATGTAGGTGATATATACAGTAAAGTCTCGTTATATCGATATTCAAGGGAGTCCGAAAAAATATCGATATAACCGGGACTATCGATATATCCGACCCTGTTTGCATGTAATTTTCTCCGTGCGTGCATAGAAATAGTATCGATATAACCGGGACTGTCGATATATCCGATATCGATATAACGAGACTTTACTGTAGCTGCGATAGCCAATCAGATCACGAGTTGGCACAGTAAGGCCAGCTAGAGGGCCTCGCGTTGAACATGACATGTACGCAAGCCATTTCCGGGACGAGCGGACGCTGGCGCGCTTTGGCTGCCGCTGCTTTCCCGCGTAATGTTTTTTACCTGTTTTTTACCTTCTTTTAGCCTTTTAAACCTCTTTTTAGCTTTTTTATGGTTCACGAACCTCTGGAATTACCAGACAGTCACCAAACGAACGTTGGCTATCGATCCATCTCATGATTCCGGTCGCTTATCCGGATCACTGACGAAACCGCGTTATCATCTCCACCCACCTGTTCCCGCTGTCGAGGGCTACCTGGCCGCTGCCTCCCTCTGGGTGTTGCTGGTGAATATCATGGCGCTTCTCCATCGACCTGTTGGGCGGCTACAGTACTCGGCGGCGGAGCTGCTGAAGTTCCGCTCCCGATGGACGAGCGTGCCACCGGCGATTCTCCGGTTTCCGGAAATCGCTCGTCGCCCTTCACGGAGGTATATCCACCGCGGATCACGTCGAGGCTTTCACCTCGATGGCTCCAAGGATATCACCTCTCTGTGGTCATCCGTCCGCCAGCCGCGCAGAGGGAGTAGCCGCACGATCGACCACCGTATGTTAGCCGGCCTGGCTAGGTCGGCTAATGCGCCTCGTCGTGGGGACAAAAAAAATTCCCATAGGAAACCATTAAAATGGGAATAATCAGTTCCCGGGTTTCCATAAAATATACTTTTCAACTAAATAAGCCTTAAAACTACACACAACATACCTTATTCTATGTATAATAAATGTGATATTGTATTGTAATGAAAGAAATACACTGCATTGTATCATAAAGTCACTTTATTTACATTCGTGATGGTCATTGATGGCTTGATGGAATGGCGTTGGAGGTCGAAGGTCAAAGGGAATTGCTGTTTGGAAAGAGAGGCACATTACATGAGGACTGTAATTAAAGAAATAGACTGTGCTGCAAAATAAAGTTTTATTTACCTTTTTGATGGTCGTTGATGGCTTATGGAAGGAGAGTCACCTTCCATAAGGACTATTGGTAACTTAACCTCTGGTGTGGCTTCTTTTCTTTTTTCTTTGGAGACTCCTCATCATTTTTGCTGATTAAAAACCTCTTAATTGACACCTGTTACTTTCTGACTTGTAAGGTCTTACGAAGCTGAGGCATCACATTGTCGTTCATCATGTTGATGATTGTCATAGCCACAGTCTTTTCTGGATGGAACCGTTCGGTAAAAGCCTTCACATCATTCCACTTTGCCAAAATTGCCTTTATGAGCTCACTGCAGCCATCTCCTCCTCGCCCTCAGATGTTCTCGAACCATCCGTTGCTGGCTTTAAAATCCTCAATAAGCGCGGAACTTCCAGGTTGGCGCATGTTGCAAAAGGTGTTTCCATGCTCTTAAAGCGACGGTGTCGGGCAATCGAAGAAGTTGAAAAACTTCTGTTAATTTGGATTCACGAAAAGCAGCTATCCGGCGACAGCGCGAGTAAAGCACGATATCACCATGCGCCAACCTGGAAGTTCGGCGCTTATTCAGGCTTTTAAAGCCCGTAACGGATGGTTCGAGAACATCTGAGGGCGAGGAGGAGAAGGCAATGTTGGCAAAGTGGAATGATGTGCAGGCTTTTACCCAACAGTTCCATCCAGAAAAAAACTGGCTATGACAATCATCAACATGATGGACGATCATGTGATGCCTCAGCCTCGTAATACCTTACAAATCAGAAAGCAACAGGGGTCAATTAAGAGGTTTTTAATCAGCAAAAACGATGAGGAGTCTCCAAAGAAAAAAGAAAAGAAGCCACACCAGAGGTTAAGTTACCAACAGTCCTTATGGAAGTTGACTCTCTTTCCATCAAGCCATCAATGACCATCAAAAAGGTAAATACAGCTTTATTTTACAGCACAGTTTATTTCTTTAATTACAGTCCTCATGTAATGTGCCTCTCTTTCCAAACAGCAAGTCCCTTTGACCTTCGACCTCCAACGCCATTCCATCAAGTCATCAATGACCATCACAAATGTAAATAAAGTGACTTTATGATACAATGCAGTGTATTTCTTTAATTACAATACCATAGCACATTTATTATGCATAGGATAAGGTAGGTTGTGTGTAGTTTTAAGGCTTATTTAGTTGAAAAGTATATTTTATGGAAACCCGGGAACGGATGGATGGATGGATGGATGGAGGGATGGATGGATGGATGGATGGATGGATGGATGGAAGACAACAAACATTTAGAAATAAACGGGCAAACGAAGGGGATCAGTTTCGGACAATGAGAGTTTTTATCTATGACCAGAATGTGGACAACAGGATAACAGAGTGCCACAACGAAGTGGGGGCGATGATCTCTACTACTGCAGCATTGAAGGCTGAGTAACGTAACGGGGTAAGCTAACATTAGAGTGTGAGTTGATGTGTTTGGCAATTCCAGTCAGATGTGCTCAAGAGGTAAAATGATATGGCGAGGACAAATCTGGTTTCTGTCATGACTTTGTCAATTATGCGCAGATTTGTGACAGTACCATTGGATACAGTGAATGCAGTGAAGTCACATTCGAGCAGTCAGTCAATGTGAATAGGTCTGATTGAACTGATAGAGCACCAGCTATATGAAATGTATCCATGTGAACCACTGCTCTGCAAATTGCCTAAATTAGGACCTGGAGACATTGTAATTAAAAGGCAATCATGACTTTCGCTATGTACTGAGACTGTTTGGTCTCTTCATCTAGCTTGGACCGATCTCAGCTTCACGTTAGATTTTGGCCAAATGTATTAGCACTTCTTTCACTTACAGTAAGTCCGATCCATATTTTCCGCAGTCCCAAGGCAACAATGTTGTGGAAGATAATTGTGTGTTCCATGCACACGGGATGCAGCATTGACACCTTATGCTTTATGATTGAATGCAATCTGCTCGGGACCCCACCACAATTTATTCATGGTACACAGCCACTAGAGACATGCCCTGCATGTGCCGTCTGCAACGCATCCACATATTTCCTACTCTGTATCTTGCCCGGGGGCACAAATAACGCTAACTGATATGAAGGAGTGGTTGCAGTATATGTATATAAATGGAAATATCTTCTGCTCATTGCATGTGACAGACCCTGCTGTATTGCTTCACATGTTTCTTCCTTTTGTCTCTCAGGAGAAAACACATCCACGCTTTACGCAGCTGAGTCACGAGAAAAGGCATTCATGTTGATGGATGCAATCTGTTGATGATAGAAACATTAACAAAAGGTGACCAAAAATCATTAGCCCAAGACTCGGGTGAGGGAATAGTTGGACCCCCGGTCATTAACACTGCCTATTATATGCGATGTAGCTTGCTCACTAGCCCTCACATGGGAAAACAGGGTCAACCATTACCATTGATTGAAGTGATCAATGTGAATTTACCAGTGGTGGGCCATCAGAACCAGCAAGGCCTTCTCTGCTGGCCTAACGTAATCAGACATCATTATCATAATTATAATAAAAGTCATTTTCATTAAAAATGTATTTTTTTCTAAATATATATATAATTATTCTACATACTGTTTTCTTGATGTTATATAATATCCATTTGGTTATGCTCCTTTCAGTGTTGTAGATTTAGGTCAGAGTTTTTAATCCAATCAGAATTCAGCTAGCTTGTGTCGCCAGGCTGTATGAAATCTGACCGACGCCTTCAGAATCAACAGTGAGGGCGTCTGTGCGCTGTACATGAACGGGCACATGTAGGTGATGTATACAGTAAAGTCTCGTTATATCGATATTCAAGGGAGTCCGAAAAAATATCGATATAACCGGGACTATCGATATATCCGACCCTGTTTGCATGTAATTTTCTCCGTGCGTGCATAGAAATAGTATCGATATAACCGGGACTATCGATATATCCGATATCGATATAACGAGACTTTACTGTAGCTGCGATAGCCAATCAGATCACGAGTTGGCACAGTAAGGCCAGCTAGAGGGCCTCGCGTTGAACATGACATGTACGTGTCCTGTGATTGGATACTCACTTTACCTCAGCCCTCAGCGGAGGCAGCGCTATGCAAATCAACCAAGCTACAACAGATCGGACCCGGAAACTTTAGCAGAAAAAACAAGTATATCTACTCGCTTTTTTAACCCACAATGGCTGAAGGAGAGGACAGCTCGCTGTCGCATGTAGGCCTATTCTCAAGAACAAATGAAAAAGATTTGTTTACTTTTATTTTCAACAAATAGTTCGTTTTGTGAATGTCTTGTTGTTTTTCTTATATTAAACTGACATTTTGTAATTTAGCGTAAAATCTTGTTAAAGATTGCATATTCTTGGTGGACTTAATAAAACTTTGTGGACAAATAATTTTAAATTTCCATTTATTTTTAAGTGTTTTGCAGTATCACGTTTAGTGACAAGTTCTAATTGCTGATGCAAATTTATTGATGTGTAATTGCTCCGGAAAATAGCCTGTGTTGTAGACGATTAAGGTGATGCGACGCCCAGTACTGCATGCGTGTGCTTTTGTAAATGATATCTCCAGCCGTAGTGTCATAAATTATGGTATTACGAGGGATATTTGTTCAAGTCGGACTAAGCAGGACTTCACTGAAGGCCTCGGTGTGAAATGCACGGACCGCCACTGGAATCCACTAATTACCTGCCGTGACACGTTTATTGCTGGGGTTCATCTTTGGTATAACACAACTGTGACAAAGTTGTAACTATGGCGATTCTTCCCTACTGGCCGTGGTTGTAATCCAGGGAAAGGATTCCCAATTTGAAGGATCTAAATTATAACACATCACTTTTATTCCATAAATATTTCTTCAGAACATTTTAATGACTTCCGAATGTATTTAAAATGTTTAAATCATAAAAAAACACAGAATTAGATTGATTGCATTTCCACTTTTGACTACACTGCCACAATTGCACCTTGGTTTCCAGACGTGGATAAGTAAAGAAACATCACATGTTTCTGTCTGTTGCTATGGTGAATCACCATACCGGTACACCCTTGATGATGTCGTTTTGTTGTGGTCGTACATGTGCTTGGCTCAAGGTGAGCGTACTCAGACATGATAGAATTAATTCAGATCAGCTGGTGGAACTGTAATGAGGGTTTTCTATTTCAGAACAAGTCAACCTGGCGCAATGGTGATTGACTGGGTAGATAAGAATGTTCATCCAAAATTGAGGTTCGAACTGTTTGATGAATCTGTTTCTTGAAATCACCCCCAATTTTATCCCAAATCTGCAGCCACAAGAATAAGCACACCGTATTTGTGTTTTTTTTTGTATCTTAAACAGTGTCAATCAAATGTATAAGGATTGTCATTTTGCAAATATCAATTTGTTGAAACTGCTCACGTTTGAAGCACATAAACCAATTTTATCAAAATCGTTGTTAAAAAAATGGTGTCTGCAGATGCCAAATACACATTGTAACAGTGTGGATTGGCAGTGAATGAGCTGCGAATTATCAAGAATTCACAAGTTCCCATTAGATTGCAACGTTGGCTGCCAATGGTAAAAGGAGGAGTGAAACTGCACAATGAGATCCATCACGCCGAGGTTGTAAACTTGTTTGGTGTTATTGCATCATCCAAGCACAAGAGGCTAACAAGTGCCCTCAAGTCTTGCGGTGCTTGTGGGAGAAGTGGTATTTTGACAATTAGCGCAATAAAAATTGGGTTGCTCTGCTCTACATGCGCATGGAGGGCTATTCATATTTGTTACACACAAGCTGAACATAGGGTGGGCACTTTTTTTTTCATTCTGATGAATGGCACGAGCACACCACAAAAAATGACACAACACATTGTATACTTCCTGGAGAATAAAGAATAATGAAGGCCCTCTTCATTATTCTTTAACTGACATTGGAACTCAATTATAAACATGTAGTTTGAAAAACAAATTGTGAATTGATGTACATTCTTTTTTAAATTCAAGATTAATTTTCTGTCATCCCCTTCAGAGAATTACAGTCACGATTTACTCAGTACTGGAGCTGTGGACAGAATTTTATTTCCTGGTATTTCGATGAAAAGGTTTCTTCAGACGTCATCTGTGTCGGACAAGGTGTCGGACGTTTCGCTTCTCATCCAAGAGGCTTCGTCAGCGAACTCAAATGTTGCACCTATGATGAGATGATACCAGATCAGCTGATGAGGTGATTCCAGAGGAAATGGGGCAATCAGGCCAGTCGTATACCATGATCACTCAGGACAACAGAAGAAATCATATATATATATATATATATATATATATATATATATATATATATATATATATATATATATATATATATATATATATATATATATATATATATATATAGTGGCTAGAGAGGGCTGGCCTAAATGACAGCACAGAGGCACTCATCCTGGCTGCCCAAGAGCAGGCCCTGAACACCAGAGCCATAGAGGCAGGGATATACCACACCAGACAAGACCCAAGGTGTAGGTTGTGCAAAGAGGCACCTGAGACAATCCAACACATAACTGCAGGGTGTAAGATGCTGGCAGGCAAAGCCTACATGGAGCGCCATAACCAGGTGGCTGGCATAGTCTACCGAAACATCTGTGCGCAGTATGGACTGGAAACCCCAAGGTCAAAATGGGAAACACCTCCCAAGGTGGTGGAGAATGACCGAGCAAAGATCCTGTGGGACTTCCAGATACAGACTGACAAGATGGTAATGGCCAACCAACCAGATACCGTGGTCATAGATAAAGTGGAAAGGAAAGCCGTTGTCGTGGATGTAGCGGTCCCGAGACATCAGAAAGAAGGAACATGAGAAAATCGAGAAATACCAAGGGCTCAGAGAGCAGCTGGAGAGAGCCTGGAAGGTCAAGGTGACAGTCGTGCCTGTGGTGGTCGGAGCACTCGGGGCAGTGACCCCCAAACTCGACGAGTGGTTGCAACAGATCCCGGGAACAACATCGGATATCTCGGTCCAGAAAAGCGCAGTGCTGGGAACAGCACGGATACTGCGCAGAACCCTCAAGCTTCCTGGCCTCTGGTAGAGGACCCGAGCTGAAATGGGGACAGACACCACCCATGGTGGATGAGACGAGGATATATATATATATATATATATATATATATATATATATATATATATATATATATATATATATATATATATATATATACAGTAAAGTCTCGTTATATCGATATTCAAGGGAGTCCGAAAAAATATCGATATAACCGGGACTATCGATATATCCGATCCTGTGCCGAACTGCATTAAACAAAAGCCGCCAAAAGAGGGCAGCCAAGCGCCATATAAGAAACGGAGCTGGCCATTAGCTCCCTTTTTTTTTTGGGAGATGTTCCCCCAATGTTGCCTCAAAATGGCACATATAATTCTTTAATGATTGTAAACATATATGCTTTAATCTTCAGAACTACAGTGTATTTGAAACATATTCATAACTGGATGTGTAACAAGAAAGCATATTATCCGAATCTGAAGCCATTGTTTGGATTCACAAGCAATGCAAGACGTCTTGGCGTGAAGTCATTTTTATTTGCATTTGAATAAAAAGTGACATCGGCTGTCCTTTAATACACAGTATGGAATGTTAATAATTTTCAAAATCATCGCGCTTCAGCAGACAAAACAAGAAACATTGTTGCAAAAAACGATTGCATTCATATACAGTACAGTGGGCATGTACATAACACAACAGGAAAACTGCAACGCTTACATCTTACCAAGTGACCAAGTTGACCAATGGCGCGACGGATATATCGATATAAACAACAAAAATGGCCGGCGGGGGATGAAAAGGAGCACCGTAATAACCGGATTATCGTCATAACCGGGTATCGTACTAAACGGTACTAATTATACATAAAAAGACTAGTAGTAGTAGCGCACCAAATCCAGCAGACATTTAAACAGCTTCTTCCCCCTAGCCATTAACTCTTTGAACTCTTTCAACAGTAGCCAAAATGGAACTGTATAGTGCCACTTAGCAGTTTTTTTGACAACGATACTAGTGCAGCGTGTTCTACCGGAAACAAATTCCTTGTGTGTCCTACATACTTGGCAATAAAGATGATTCTGATTCTGATTCTGATTCTGATGTGCAAGGGAAATGAAAATAGTATCGTAATAAGCGGTACTATCGATATAACCGATATCGATATAACGAGACTTTACTGTATATATATATATATATATATATATATATATATATATATATATATATATATATATACTGGAACAAAGCGGAGATGGACGAGATGCGATAACATGGCTCTGTTGGAATGCTACTACTCAAGCAACCCTAGTCAGAGGGGTTACATGCGGAGAATGGGGGCTGAATGGTTACTTCGAAACCCACAGTCACGGTTGACCACGAAACAACTAGTAGCTCAGTGTTCCAATATCCACAAACGGCAATTGCTATCACAACTTGAGATTGATGAGGTACAACACAAATTCCGAGGTGAAGGGCCCCAGGCTGCCACATCACAGGAAGAGGTTCAACCAGAGATTGGGAGGCAAGCCCCAATGAATAATGAGATTGGGAAGCCAGCCCCAATAAATGAAATGCTGAGCGAGGCAGAAAATGACCTGAGAGATAAGATCATGGCAAGAATGAAAACTGGGCAACGAAGGCACCGATTACAACGGCTATGTGAAGTACCACCTGAAAGTCTCATGGAAACTGTGAATGCAGCACTGAGAACGACCCCGACCGGAACGATCACGGAAACCAATGAGCTGATATACACCTCAGCATCAGTGATCCTAGACATGCTTGGCTACAAGAGCAACCATGAGAGCCACGAGATTCATTACCCACCATGGAAAAGACGGTTGGAGGCCAAGATCAAGGCGGCTCGGAAAGATGTGAGTCAATTGACGGAGACCCAGAGAGGTGTGAATAAAAGGCCAATACCCAAGAGGTACATGCAGATAACCATACCTGAAGCACTCGAAACTGCCAAACAAAGGCTCCAGGCCTTGGCCAGTCGCCTAAAGAGGTACACGAAAGAAAATGAGGCCAGAAGAATAAACAGGCTGTTCGCAACACAACCTGCGAAAGTGTACGCTCAGTGGCAGGGTTCTAACAGCAGAGCAGACCCTCCAAGGCTGGAAACTGAAAGATACTGGAAAGGCATATGGGAGAAGGAGGTCGCACATAACAGCAGTGCACAATGGCTGGTGACTCTGAAAGAGGAGCACAGCAACCTCCCTGAACAGAACCCAGTTACCATCACAGCGGCAGATATACAAGGAAGAGTCTCAGGTATGAAAAACTGGACGGCACCAGGCCCGGATATGGTCCACACCTACTGGCTAAAGAAACTCACAGCTCTCCACGAGCGCCTAGCAGCACAAATGAACCAGCTGCTGATGGATGGGACTCACCCAGGATGGCTAACCGAAGGGCGAACAATCCTGATCATGAAGGATTCCTCAAAGGGTGCAATTCCTTCCAACTATCGGCCAATAACCTGTCTCTCCACAACATGGAAGCTCATGTCAGGCATCATTGCGGCTAAGATAAGTGGACACATGGATCAATACATGAGCAAAGCACAGAAAGGCATTAGTAGAGATACTAGAGGTGCCAAACATCAGCTGCTGGTTGACAGAACAGTCGCTCAAGACTGCAGGTCCCGACATACCAACCTGTGCACAGCCTGGATTGATTACAAGAAAGCATATGACTCGATGCCACACACATGGATCAATGAATGCTTGGAGTTGTATAAGGTCAACAGGACCCTGAGAGCCTTCGTTGCAAACTCGATGAGGATGTGGAAAACCACACTTGAAGCCAATGGCAAGCCACTAACGCAAGTGTCCATCAAATGTGGCATATACCAAGGTGATGCACTCTCCCCACTGCTGTTCTGCATAGGACTGAACCCCCTCAGCCAGATAATCGCCAAGACAGGCTATGGATACCGCCTCAGAAATGGAGCTACGATCAGTCACCTCCTCTACATGGATGACATCAAGCTGTATGCTAAGAGCGAAAGGGACATAGACTCCCTGATCCACACAACCAGGATCTACAGCAGTGATATCGGAATGTCATTCGGGCTGGAGAAATGTAGTCGGATGGTGACTAAGAGGGGCAAGGTAGTTCACACTGAAGGGTTCTCACTCCCTGAAGGAACAATAGCAGACGTTGAAAACAGCTACAAGTACCTCGGTATACCACAGGCCAATGGCAACCTTGAATTAGCAACAAGGAAAGCGGCTACGACCAAATACCTCCAGCGGGTGAGGCAAGTCCTCAGAAGCCAGCTCAATGGCAAGAACAAGACCCGGGCAATAAACAGCTATGCCCTGCCAGTGATCAGATACCCTGCAGGAATAATAAGGTGGCCAAAGGAAGAGATTCAGACCACAGATGTTAAGACCCGAAAACTCCTCACCATGCACGGAGGGTTCCATCCCAAGTCCAGCACCCTGAGACTGTACACAAGCCGTAAGGAAGGAGGCCGGGGACTAGTGAGTGTGAGAGCCACTGTCCAGGATGAAACATCCAAGCTCCATGAATACATCAAAGAGAAGGCTCCAACGGATGATGTACTCAGAGAATGTCTCAGTCAATGGGGAACAGAGGATGAGGTGCTGGAAGAGGGACAATCATGGGAGGAAAAGCCCCTACACGGGATGTACCACCGAACCATAGCAGAAGTGGCTGATCTCAAGAAGTCCTATCAGTGGCTAGAGAGGGCTGGCCTAAAGGACAAGATATATATATATATACAGTAAAGTCTCGTTATATCGATACATACAGTGAGACCTCAACTTACGAACTTAATTGGTTCCCAGACAGAGTGTGTAAGGCGAAAAGTGTGTATCTCCTAAAAAAATTCCCATAGGAAACCATTAAAATGGGAATAATCCGTTTCCGGGTTTCCATAAAATATACTTTTCATCTAAATAAGCCTTAAAACTACAGATAACCTACCTTATCATATGTATAATAAATGTGCTATTGTATTGTAATGAAAGAAATACACTGCACTGTATAATAAAGTCACTTTATTTACATTTGTGATGGTCATTGATGGCTCTTAATTGACACCTGTTGCTTTCTGACTTGTAAGGTCTTACGAAACTGAGGCATCACATTATCATTCATCATGTTGATGATTCTTATAGCCTTTTCTGAATGGAACTGTTCAATAAAACCCTGCACATCAACTGTTGACAGAAAAAAAACAGAAAACAGAAACCTTTATTCGTCCCACAATGGGGAAATTTGCAGTCCACAGCAGCAATTGAAAAGGGATGGGGTTGGGGTGGGGGTGAAAGGATAGAAAACAAGATATTCTAAGCATGACAAAATAAGAATGTCAACTGTATACTGTGCAAATGTAAATGTGCAAAACCGTTCCATAAAAGCTGTACATAGTGCAAGAATGACAAATGCATTTTGATATATTGCATCAACCCATATTTACAAGTGTCCAGTTTTTTTTTTCACATGTGATCATTGAGAGTTTCAAAGTTGAATGGCCTGCTTCTGCTTGTCCTCTTGAAGGCAAATCAAATTCTCTGTGTTGATGACCTCATTATGGTCAGCAACAAGCTCCTCGATGTCATCTGCATTCACTTCGAGTCCGGTAGGTGCTGGCAGAGATTTTATGACAACAAAAGGCGCGAGTCCGATGATTCCACGGAGCGGAAAAAAATGCGACAAAAGAAGGCGGGCGGGGCGAATAAAATGGCACACTCGCGTCTAACAATCACCTTGTGCAAAGCAAACTTTTGGAGCATAAGCAAACTTTTGGCGCACAAGACATAGCGATGCACTTTCGTCGTAATCATGTCACTGGTGAAGTGACAGTGACTCGTTGAAATGAAATTAAATTGAAGTGTCGCGAGCGGCAGCCACGCCCGAGCTGTCAACTCGCACGTGACAATTTAGCGTGACTGCAGTGTATTTGTTTCATTACAATACAATGGCAGATTCATTATACATAGAATAAGGTATGTTGTGTGTAGTTTTAAGGCTTGTTTAGTTGAAAAGTATATTTTATGGAAACCCGGGAACGGATTATTCCCATTTTAATGGTTTCCTATGGGATTTTTTTTTTTGAGATACACACTTTTAGCCTGACACAGTCTTTCTGGGAACCAATTAAGTTCGTAAATTGAGGTCTTACTGTATTTGATTGATAATTTGTTGTGATTCCAGGCTTGTTCATAACAGGTTGATGATTTTGACTTCCATCCATCCATCCATCCATCCATCCATCCATTCAGTAGGGAAGCCCAGACTTCCCTCTCCCCAGCCACTTCTTCTAGCTCGTCCATCTGTGACTCCTAAAACAATACCGACAATAGATTACATCACAGCGACTGAATCGGCTATTAAAAATAACAAACTTTCGTATGCAGAGGCAGATGATCTACGCACTAAAATATCAGCACTTCTCAGTAGTGCGAAACTACCTCCGTCCAACATAACATTAGAAGAGAGAAAGGCGTTAACTACTCTACAAAAAGACAAAAATATTACTATTTTCCCAGCACACAAGGGCAGATGCACAGTGCTTCTCAACACATTGGATTATGAGTCCGGCGCCGCCATGGCTGGACATTAGGGATATATAAATAGGGTCGATACGACCAGTCATAATTTAGTTCGCTGACGAAGCCTCTTGGATAGGAGGCGAAACGTCCGAAACCTTCAAATTTGTACAGATGACGGCTGAAGAAACCTTCTCATCGATGGACCACTCCTGTACGACTGAGAGCTTACACAGACGTATTGCTGCCAACTTTGGGAGAGACATCCTTCTGCTGGTACGTAATTTAGAAAAGGCCACCTTTAAATTAGCTGACTTAAAGAACCACATCAGATTCAATCATAGATGTAGACAGAGCCGGTTAATTCCCAAATGCTTGAAGCAAGCACCCCTGGAACCCGGATACTTAGCCGATAAAATGCAACAAAATTACACTAGGAAAATACTAAATTTGCGAATTAGGAGACTTAACATAGAGATAAGAAAACAAACAGTCAGAAATAGAAACTTATTATCAGCGATTACAAACTAAACTTATCCACAAAATCTATCAGGAAGTGTGTGAATTTACTAAATCCGGATATATGAGGCACCACAGCAAAACCAAAGAGAGACAAAAAGGTAAATTTCAAAAATTACTTTTACTGAAACAATCCCCGCTACTGGTAAACACGCGAAAAATTAGGAATGAGCAGATTTCAAGGGAGAATTGGATCAAAAATTTGTCAGACAGAGATCTCTCAGAGACAGAAAAGGCGGTACTAACCAAAGGTTTAAATTTCTCTGTGACTCCTAAAACAATACCTACAATAGATTACATCACATCTACTGAATCGGCTATTAAAAATAACAAACTTTCGTATGCAGAGGCAGATGATCTACGCACTAAAATATCAGCCCTTCTCAGTAGTGCCAAACTACCTCCGTCCAACATAACATTAGAAGAGAGAAAGGCGTTAACTACTCTACAAAAAGACAAAAATATTACTATTTTGCCAGCAGACAAGGGCAGATGCACAGTGCTTCTCAACACATTGGATTATGAAGACAAAATAAATAGGTTAATCAGTGATTCTAACACTTATGAGCAACTAAAAAGGGACCCTTCCAATAGATACAAGAAAGAAATGATAGAGTGTCTCCAAAAGTTAGAGAAAGGAAAACATATAGACAAACAGATGTACAGTAAAGTCTCATTATATCGATATTCAAGGGAGTCCGAAAAAATATCGATATAACCGGGACTATCGATATATCCGACCCTGTTTGCATGTAATTTTCTCCGTGCGTGCATAGAAATAGTATCGATATAACCGGGGCTATCGATATATCCGATATCGATATAACGAGACTTTACTGTATTTTAGATTATACCCGGGAGAGGCCACGCCATGTATCTATGGCCTGCCAAAAATACATAAAGAAGGGTTCCCCCTCAGACCCATTGTTTGTAGCATTGACTCCTCTACATACAATGTAGCCAAATATTTAAAAACTATCTTAGCTCCGTTGGTTGGTAACACAGAATATCACGTAGAGAACACCACAGGGTTTGTAGAGAGGATCAAAGACCTCATATTGGAACCTGAGGAAACTTTGGCGTCATACGATGTGACTTTTCTCTTTACATCTGTCCCAACCCCAGCAGCAGTCTCAGTGGTGAGGACGAGACTGCTGGCGGACGTTTCTCTGCATGAAAGAACCAAACTTAAAGCAGATCACATCTGCAAATTATTGGAAATCTGCCTTAATACTACGCATTTTCAGTTTCCGGAGAAATTTTATAAACAAATTCATGGTTGTGCTATGGGCTCACCAGTTTCACCCATAGTGGCTAATCTGTACATGGAAGAGATGGAGAAACAGGCCCTCACATCCTTCCCGGGGACAAAACCTAGACACTGGTTTAGATATGTGGACGATACTTTTGTCATAATTAAAAAACAAGAAATTCAATCCTTCACAGATCACCTCAACTCTGTAGACATCAACATTAAATTTACTCGTGAGGACATTAAAGAGAACCAACTCGCCTTCTTGGATTCCAAAGTAATTATAAAAGAGGACAGAACGCTAAAAACAGAAGTCTTTAGGAAGGCTACGCACACTGACCAATACTTACTTTTTGACTCTAACCACCCTTTACAACATAAATTAGGAGTTATCAGAACCCTACAGCATAGGGCTAAACTAATACCAACTAGCATTGAAGGTAGAGAAAAGGAGTAAAAACATATCAGGCGAGCCCTCACTAACTGTGGGTACCCTCAGTGGTCATTCAACAAATGTCAGAAAGAAAGAATAGGGAATGAAACCAATGATTCTCAAGATACAAAAATGAGAGGAGTAGCAGTACCTTACATTGCGGGAGTTTCTGAAAAATTACAGAGTCCTTTGGCAACATAAAATTCCTACTTATTTCAAACCGATAAACACGTTAAGGCAAAAATTAGTGCATCCAAAAGATGGGCTACCAAATGAAAAACAAAGTAATGTAGTTTATTCCATACATTGTAAGAATGAAAATTGTAAAGAGCAGTACATTGGGGAGACTCAACAAATTCTCAAAAAAAGACTTTATCAACATCGCAGGGATAATACAAGTGGGCCTCAATCGGCAGTACATTTGCACCTAAAAGCTAGCAACCACTCATTTGACGACAATGAGGTTAAAATCTTAGCGAAAGAACATAGATGGTTTGAAAGGCGGGTAAAAGAAGCGATTCTTACAACTAAATCCTTCATTAAACCAGTCTGGTGGGGTGAGGTTCAATTTGGATCGTTCATACAATAGCCTGCTTAGGCAAAACAGGTTAGGCAACATTCGTAATGCTGATGAGGTGATACCGGTGGGAGTGGGGGAAATGGGCCAGTCGTTAGTCAGGAATGTAAGTACAATCAGTGAGGCCACAGGGAGTGGTCCTCTGCTCCCCCCAACCTGAGAGTAGGGACCTATCATAGCTGTGTCCGGCGCCGCCATGGCTGGACATTAGGGATATATAAATAGGGCCGATACGACCAGTTAGACTTTAGTTCGCTGACGAAGCCTCTTGGATAGGAGGCGAAACGTCCGAAACCTTCAAATTTGTACAGATGACGGCTGAAGAAACCTTCTCATCGATATACTGAGGCCACCAAAACGGAAACCTTCAACGCTTCGGCTGCGCCTAGAAATTCTGTCCATAAAGGTTATGAACAGAATCGCTGACAAAGGGCAGCCTTGGCAGAGGCCAACCCTCACTGGAAATGATTCTGACTTATTGCCGGCAATGCGAACCAGACTCTGACATCGGTCGTATAGGGACCGAAGGGCCCGTATCAGGCGTACTCCATACTCCCGAAGCACCCTCCACAGAACTCCATGAGGGATACGTCAAACGCTTTCTCCAAGTCCACAAAGCACATATAGACTGGTTGGGCGAATTCCCATGCACCCTCGAGGGCCCTGCTTACGGTGTAGAGCTGGTCCCGAGGAGCTTTTTAACCACCTCTGTGACTTCAGCCACAGAAATCGGAGAGCCCACCTCTGAGTCCCCAGACACTGCTTCCTCCAAGGAAGGCGTGTTGGTGGAGTTGAGGAGGTCTTCGAAGTACTCTGCCCACCGGTTCACGACGTCTCGAGTCGAGGTCAGCAACGCCCCACTCTCACTGTACACAGTGTTAGTGGTGCACTGCTATCCCCCCCTGAGATGCCGGATGGTGGACCAGAATTTCCTCGAAGCGGTCCGGAAGTCGGCTTCCATGGCCTCCCCGAACTCTTCCTATGCCCGTGTTTTTGCCTCGGCGACCACCGAGGCTGCATTCCGCTTTGGCTTGGCTAATCAATACCTGTCAGCTGTCTCAGGGGTCCCACAGGCCATATAGTCCCAATAGAACTCCTTCTTCAGCTTTACCACATCCCTTACTACTGGTGTCCACCAGCGAGTACGGGCGTTGCCGCCATGACAGACACCAACCACTTTACGGCCACAACTCCGATTTGCCGCCTCAGCAAGGGAGGTACGGAACATGGTCCATTCGGGCTCAATGTCATGTGTAGAGTTCTGCCGGACGTGGGAGTTGAAACTCCTTCTGACAGGGGATTCCGCCAGACGTTACCAACAAACCCTCACAACACATTTGGGTCTTCCAGATCGGACTGGCATCTTCCCCACCAACGGATTTGTTATAGACAATCCGTGTCGAGCACAGAAGTCCAATAACAAAACACCACTCCTGTTCTGATCGGGGGGGGGGGCGTTCCTCCCAATCATGCCCCTCCATGTCTCACTGTCATTGCCCACATGAACATTGAAATCGCCCAGCAGAACAAGGGAGTCCCCAGGGGGAGTGCTCTCCAGCACACCCCCTAAGGTCTCCAAAAGGATGGGTACACTGAACTGCTGTTTGGTGCATATGCACAGACAACAGTCAGAACCTGTCCCCCCACCCAAAGGCGGAGGGAAGTAACCCTTTCGTCTACCGGGGTGAATCCCAACGTACAGGCGGCGAGCAGGGGGGCAATAAGTATGCCGACACCTGCTCTACGTTTTTCTTCATATGGGGTCTTCTGAGTCATACTTTTCTGGTCCCTCACCCAGGACCTGTTTGCCATGGGTGACCCTGCAAGGGGAATAAAGCCCCAGACAACCTAGCTCCTAGGATCATTTGGACACACAAATCCCTCCACCACGGTAAGGTGACGACTCATGGAGAGGTGATTTTGACTTTTTCTCCAAAAATCGGACTGACAGATATCTGTCTGAACGGTGTCCTGCATCCAAGATTGGATGTTGAGTTTCAAAACTTACAATCATCGTCATATGTAAAGTGTGTTTCAAAATAAAAAAGTTAAAAAAAGAAAATGTCATTGTGTCTTGTCTGTGCTATTACCTTCTTACCTTGCTCACCGGCCCCCGCATTGCTCATTGTGTGTGTGTCACTGTAATGTGTAGAACTTTTGAAGGAGTTGAAAGCTTGAGAAGGCGTGAAGGGCAGTACGGTCAATCAAAGGCTGCCCCGTCTTCTCTCCGCCTTTCCTTTAAGGTCTGCCTGATGGTAATTCTCTGATTTGACTTTGATGTGCCAATTTGTGCCTGATGAATAATTGTCTGGTTTGCTGATAACTTGTGGGAGTCAAGTGTATTCTGGTGGCACTCAATGCAAATGGCAGATATTTGGGTCCTTCAAATCACAACAGTAGCCCCTCAACATTTGCCTCGCTGCACAGTGAGCGAACTGACCAATTAGCTGTGTGTAAAGCAGCCATTTTTGATTGGAGCAATCAGTAAACAGCAAGGCCCCTTTATGATTGTGTCCCTGATTAGATAAGTTCTCACTTGAGAAGTTGTTCAAGATTTTAATTTATCGCCTTATATTGCTGTAAAGCGTGGTAATTACCTAATCCATTCTCCAATGTGTAGCACTTGTATTGAAATTTGTTCAGGCTGTCAATGTGGACAACAACAATTTATTTATTTATTTATCTGTTTAGCGTGATTTATGAAATTAATCTGGAACTGAATAGAATTTGAAGGAATAACTGGGCAGAGGGCACAGATGGAATACGTAGATGTGATTTGACATGAGAAGTGGCAGGATTGCCTTTATACAAATCACTTTAATATAGTACTTTAAAGTAGCACTCGCTAGCTTTATTAAAGTCAAAGTGGGCCTGCCTGTCGGCTCCAACAGGCTCATTACTCGTTGATGGCCACCGAGTAATCTGCATGAATAAGAACACCTTAATATTCATCCACACCTTTGAGTGTCTCTGCATTAAAACCTAATTAAAATTAAAAACCAATTAACGGACAAAAGACTGATCTAATTTAGATGTCCGATTGCGTCAGATTGAAAAGCAAAAGTTATTTTTTGGGAGCTTGTTAGTAAACAAGTGCAGGGAAATCTGAATCTTGTAACTGAATGCTGAGATCATATAAATGAGAAAGTGCGCTCAGTTGATCACATCAGATACTTTTCAGAGCTACCCCCTACCCCTCCCACACAACTAACCATTGAATGCACAAGTGGGGTCAAAAAAGACTCCAGGACTTATTTTATTTCAATCAGTTTCCATTTTTATTGATTCATTGTCCATGTAGTCATCGAATAGGTTGTCTTTGATATCAATTATGTTTGTCCTGGCTGTAATTATTATAGGATTTAGGCTGTTTAGCACAATTGCTGAGGTAAAAAAAATCACCCCAAGCACATTCTGTTGACGTTCAATGGTTAACCCTCCAAACTTTTGATTTTCGTCAGTTGCGACTATCATGTTCAAATTTAATGAGCATCCTCAACTAACCTGTTATTTTTTTAAACAACATACAGGAAGTGTTTTTGTAAATTTTAAACCTCATATTTAACTCATTCATGTGCCATTCCCGAATTTGTTCGGGTTTAGTTTTGTCATGCGGGGGGTGCATTTCAAGCTTCGGTCAGACCTGTGGCAATGTTTTGTACCTCCCACAAGGGGGTAGCATTTACCTTTTGTACAGACGCACCCACTTTCAATGCAGATAACTACAACCGAGTAATCTCAAAATAAACTTTGTTTTTCTGATGAAAGAAGAGCATCTAAGTTTTCTTATGCTGTATGGAATGTTTATGCAGTCCTAAAAGCCTAACATTCTGTGGGTCCTGCAATTTGAGTGATAATGACCAAAACCCTGGCACTGGAGTGGACACATATTTGCGCATTGTCTGGCAGCGAAGGGGTTAATGTACTGTTATCAAATTAGAATGTATATTCCATATCACTTTCATCACTTTGCTGCTGTGAAGTGTAAATTTCTCCACTGTGAGACTAATAAAGGCATATCCAATTCAATCCAATCCAATCCATGAGGATAAGGAGTTTCGCTAATGGTTTGATGGCTACATTTTTTGTGATAGTGAAACGACATATTTCCGCCGCAGCCATGTTGGAAGATGTAATAAAGACTCAAATATTCACAGCCAATGTCGGTGTGTAAATGATTAAGTGGTAAAATCTACCTGTATATGTGTTTTGGTTTTATAGATGACAAACTATCAATGCCAAATGAAACCACTGGCCGCCATCTTGCATTGTCACTTGTTAAGCTTGAGCGCCTCAATTGAATATGTTGATTTCTCCTGTTTTCATGCTTTTTACATCTCAATTGACAAAAATCCCAGTGAGTGTCGCATATGGTTTTGTTTGAATTGCATTTTGTAAGCAAGACATTAAACAACAGTATGCAGAGCACAACTACCGATCTATAACTCACCACACACTCGGTGTATTGACCACGGAACCTCCAAGCGATGCCTTTGTCAATACAGCTGCGTAAGTAGAGCAGTAACACTGATGTGTGTGAGACACTAAACCAGGATTAGGCCTGATTAGGGCAGTTTTAACATGTCTTACTGATTAGGACCCAGTGGATCTGACCACTAATTGGCTCTGAAGTGTGGTTGGCCGCACAGACAGGACAGTGGTAGGAGGAGGAGATGGAGGTGGAGGAAAGAGATGGTTGGGGGCAGCAAGCCTCAAATCACTCCCACCCTCTCCCTCTCTTGTCCACTCACTACCACCCCCACAAAAGGATCTGCAGCTTTGATTGGGTCTGCTGCATTGTGGAAAGGCGAGCTGAAAAAGAGTCCAATTTCTCCTTGGCTGTGCCATTACCCCCTGTGGGGTGAAGTCAATGTACCCTTTCTGTGTCTTCGTATGACCAGCTGGCTACAGAGGGCCAAATAAACACTCCAGATCTACTGGCTGCTATATGATTCCCAACCGAAACAGAGCTTTTGTCCCATGTGGATTGGACTCTAATTGGTGTTGCCATGACGAATTGTTGTTTGCACTGATGAGGTTTTAATGGAGAGAAAATACAAGTTACAAGTAAATACAGTACCAATGTTGTCTTGTTAGAAGATTAGAAGGATCTCCAACTCTGGAAACCTTTTGCTTTCTAGGACAAACTCCTATCTCTAGAATCCAAAGCTTACTCTAAACATTTTATTATATCAAAGCATCTGATTTTAAAATAGAAATGAAAGAAGTTATGATTTAATTATAGCCCTTTTCATTGAATTGAAATAGATTGCACTTCTTCATTCTTCAAATGAGCTCTTCTTGTGGAGTGGGAAAATGCCACAGGTTATAAATAATAATAATACATTTTATTTCAAGCGCCTTTCAAAACACCCAAGGACACTTTACAATAAAAACAATAAAACAAAGCACATAACAATAAAACCATAAGTAAAATGATACATAATAAAATAGCAGATAGAACTAGACATTGAAAGCAATTTTAAACAAATGGGTTTTGAGGTGAGCCTTGAAAATAGGGAGGGAGTCAATATTACCGATGTTGGATGGAAGTGAATTCCAGAGTTTGGGAGCAGATCGGCTGAAATCTCTGCATCCCATCGTGGTGAGACGGGCAGAGGGCACATAGAGGTGAAGGGAGGATGAAGATCTGAGGGACCGAGAGGGAACAGAGATTTGAAGCAGGTCAGAAAGATAGGGAGGGGCAAGGTTATGGATGGCTTTGAATGTAAACAGAAGTACAGTAAAGTCTCGTTATATCGATATCGGTTATAACGATAGTACCGCTTATTACGATATTATTTTCATTTCCCTTGCACATTTCTAGTCTTTTTATGTATAATTTGTACCGTTTAGTACGATACCCGGTTGTTACGATAATCCGGTTATTACGGTGCTTTTCATCCCCCGCCGGCCATTTTTGTTGTTTACATCGATATATCCGTTGCGCCATTGGTCAACTTGGTCACGTGTCTTGTTACGTGAGCAGCTCTCCCGAGCAGACGCCATTTTCAGACGGCAGCTCGTGTGTATCAGACGGCTGCTCGTGTGTCTTCAACAATGGACTGTTTTGGATGCCATCAGAGCAATTTCCAAAGCGTGGAGCATGGTGTCCGAAAACACCATCAAGAACTGCTTCCGTCACTGCAAATTTGAAAATCCAGGGTGCAGTGAGGAAACATCTGCAGCTAACGAAGAGGATGACGACAACATTCCTCTTGCAGTGTTGGCTGAAAAGCTAAAAGTCGCCGACATTGCATCGTATGTCGCAGTCGACAAAGACATTGCGACATTCCCAAGCTCATCAGATGCGGATATCGCAGCGGAGGTCAAAGCCAAATATGCCACAGGAGATTACCGTGATGATGATGATGCTTATGACGATGAAGAAGAAGCGACTGAATGCACACCTTTTGCAACTTCGACAAGAGCGTTGCAAGGGGTTGCGGACACGCGATCTTTCTTTGAATCCGTAGAAAATGCATCCGGCTTTTTAGAAACGTTAAACAAGATGGAAGTGTTCATATTAAAATATAAAAATGGGAAGCAGAAGAAGATTGATGACTTTTTTAAATAGCTTACATACATACTAATTGCAGTGTTATGTACATGTACTGTTACATGAATGCAAGCGTTTTTTGCAACAATGTTTGTTGTTTTGTCTGCTGAAGCGTCATGATTTTGAAAATGACTGTACATTCCATACTGTGCATTAAAGGGCAACCAACATCACTTTTTGTGTTTCTTGAGTCAGTCAAAAAGCTGTTGTAACGTCACAGCTGCGCGCCGGCATTCTATTCAGCCACTCTCGAACGTCACGTAAGTTATGTAAACGTTGCAGTTTTGGTTTTTCATCCATGTACAGTATTTAATTGTGTTGCATCCAGATATCTTTATTGTTTGCAACAATCACTGTTTTTCATATGATTGTACATGCTGGCGTTCGTGGCTTCGTGTGAATAGAACTTGACGATTTAGCATTGGTTGGTTGCATTTTTGAAAGGAAATAGTCATTAAAAAGTGTAAAGACGTTTTTATTTTATGCACAACTTTATTTTTCACTTCACTACTGTACAAAAAACATGTTAGATACGCAATCCATGAACCCAATGATGAAATTACATGCCATAACAAAGATGCCGCATTTACGCACCCCCCCCCCCCCCCCCCCCACAGGATCGGATATATCGATAGTCCCGGTTATATCGATATTTTTTCGGATTCCCTTGCGTATCGATATAACGAGATTTTACTGTATTTTGAATTCGATACGATGTTTAACAGGTAGCCAATGGTGTTGCTGGAGGACAGGGGTGATGTGGTGAAAGGAGGGGGTTCTAGCTGAAGAATTTTGGACGAGTTGGAGTTTATGGAGAAATTTCTGATTGATACCGAAGAGAAGTGCGTTGCAATAATCGATGCGGGAGGTGACCAGACTGTGGATAAGGATAGCAGTGCTATGAGTTGTGAGCGAGGGACGGAGACGGTTAATATTACGGAGGTGGAAATAAGCAGACCGAGTTATGTTATTTATATGGGACTGAAAAGATAGTGAGCTATCGAGGATGACACCCAGGCTCTTGACCTGAGGGGAGGGGGACACGGTTGAACTGTCAATGGTGAGAGAGAAACTGTTAGTTTTGTGGAGGGTGGATTTGGTACCGACAAGGAGAAGTTCGGTTTTTTCACTGTTAAGCTTGAGAAAGTTATGGGAAAGCCAGGATTTGATTTCTGAGAGGCAACGTGAGAGGGATGAAGGTGGAAGAGAGGCGTCGGGTTTGCTGGAGAGGTAGAGTTGGGTGTCATCCGCGAAGCAGTGAAAGTGAATGCCAAACTTACGGAAAATATTGCCAAAAGGAAGTAGGTAGTAGTAGTAGTAGGTAGGTAGTAGTAGTCTTGTGCATGTCGAACAAATGTAAAACCACATTAGCTTTATATTTGAACATAGAACTAAATATCAAGGCAGTTTTGACAAGTGTCATGTGAAATAAAAATAAAATTCAAAGTACTATTAGGAGAAAAAAAGTTAGCATTTTATTTAAAGTCCTCATTTTACAACATCAGTAATAATCCATCCAACCATTATTTGAGCAGCTTATCTTCACAAAGATCACGGATGAGATGGAGAACACGCAAACCCCGCACAGGAAAGAAAGGGACCTTAAATCATACCCACGGCATCTGGAGTGTGAGACAGATGTGCTAACCACCCTTCTACCCATAGAATAAAGTTGTGAATTATTCGTGGATTATTTACTACAAGAAAAAAGTTGCAATTCAAGGGAAGCAAGTGAAAATATGACTTTGACCATATATGGTACGTGCAAGTAGATGTTGTCCATTGGGATCGAGTGTGTGTTGCCATATTTTCATAATCGTGCCCTTTTTCTTCTATTTTTTCCTTTTTGGTTGTGTACTTCACAAGTACAGTGAAACCTCGGTTTACGAACCCCTTGGCTTACGAACTTTTCGGTTTACGAACGTTACATTTATGAAAAATTTACCTTGGCATATGAACTATTTTTCGGGATACACATGGAGCTGCCACAATGACTGATGTGTCATTCGCGAATGAGCCCGTTCTCCTAACAAGAAAATGGTGGCCACTGTTTTTGTCCTCTATTCCCCGCCCCCAGTCTTCGGTTAAAGCCACGTGATTGGTCAAGAAGGCAGCAGTGGGGGATGCAAAAAACTATCAACCCAGGTAAACAGATCACAATTCATGAAGAATTAGATACAATTATCACAGAGAAAGCACCTACAAGGGATCATTCCTCAAGATGGTGAAAGAAGCCTAAATTCCACATCAAGTGTTTCATGCTGAGGAAACCGGACACTGCATTCCATCAAACCATTAACGACCATCACAAAGGTAAATAAAAAAAAACTTGATTGTTTATTTCTTTAATCATAATACTATAGCCCATTTATTATACATAAAATAAGGTATATTTTGTGTAGTTTTAAGGCTTAGAAAATTAGAAAGTGGAAAATTATGTTTTATGGGGACCTGGGAACTGATTATTCTCATTTTAATGGTTTCTTATGGGAAATTAATTTTGGGATACACATTTTTCGCCTTCAACACTCTGTCTGGGAACTATTTAAGTTCGTAAGCCAAGGTCCCACTATATTTAAAAGTGTATTATTGTGACTAGATCATTTGTATGTGACATATTTGAAAATCTGAAAAACAGTTTCAGCAAACCTATTCTGGATCCCTGGGAAAAAATCTTCCCTCCGTTTTCTGTATGGTTAGAAAACTCTACAAAGTGCAAGCGATGCAACTCAGCCGCAGTAGTACACACTTGTGGTCTCGTCTACTTTATGTCAATTATATATTTGCAGATTTCAATGGGCCTTCAGCATTTCTACCTCACTGCTTCTGACCGGGGACGACCCCTGACTGCAGCTTCTCAAGAGGAAGAGAGGAAGGAGTAAAGAAACGTGGGATTTGGATGTAATCCTATTTGTGTTCGGGGTCACATGCTTTGCTACAGTCTGGAAGTTTATTCGAGGGAAGCAGTCTAATTGTAATTCCCTCTGGAGAGCAGTCAGTTTCTCCTGTTGAATGCTGGAGTGGAGACAGGTTGCTGCAAGATGATAATTGAAAAGAAAGTGGGTGGTCCTCTTTTGGCCTAGCCTTCTGGGACAGTTCGATAGAGATTCCGACTGCTTTTCAATGGGCTCAATGTTATATTTGAAGATATGATTATGTCCTTCTGGTTCTCATTTAGTCAGTCGTAGCGATTCCAAGGTTCTCGCTCTTTACCTGTTGACATTCATGTTAATATCTTTGTTCGTGTGCCTCCATGTCTAACTGTTGGCAGTTAAATCCACTCAGTCACTTATGAAAATGTTTTATTTTTAGTTGGGGCATTCAGTTGACAAATGATTGCGACTCTGAGTTGATTTAAGAAACGGACACACACCTGCGACAAGGCGAATTCACCCCCCCTCCCCAACCTAAACACACGGATTGTATCCATTGCACTGCACTCCAGGCCCGACCCTATTTACCAGTAATCTGTGGACCGGCAGCTGGCCATTACCGAGGCAACCGTAAATGGGGGTGGGCCGCATTCTGGTTCCAAGTGAAAAAGAAATGCTGTGACGGATAACTAGACCCCCCCCCCCCCCTGACCCCAAATGTTCATATTTATGATGGAAAAGCTTTGATAACCGCAATTGGTATTTAAAAGTCTTGAATTCACATTTTCTATGCATTGTTTAGGGTTGCTTGGCACCCATTCCAAGGATGGAGTGTAATTATATCATGTGCAGTGCACCAGGGAGAGGTTTTCTTGAATGGATTACAAATCTCTTGCGGGAAAAGAAAAACACTTGTCCTTCACACAATAAAAAGTCAGGGTCACAGTCAGTAACCGTTTCACTCTGTCACACTATTTATCACTCAACTAAGGACAAATTGAAAACCGCAGCAGACCTTTAAAAAATCATAGGGCCAATGTGCTTTCATTTGTAAAAATGTAAGCCATGTTCATATCCCTGATTGAAATGAGTTTGACTTCAAACAGTGTGAGGTGTGAAATGTTCTTCGCGGAGGCCCTGAACCCCGACGGAATACCTCACAGCAAACTTTAATTGTTACTAGATCCGCATGTACAATGTCAAAAAAGGAAAAGCCACTATGGAGTGAATCGTTTATTTCATTTGTTTCCAATTGATAATATGTTTGTTATTTGTTTAGCATATGGGACATTTGTTTAGTCTGTGATAGTTGCTTTTTTCATTTTGTCACTTTTAAACATTGTCCAATCCTGTGTGAGGGAAAGCTTTTTATTGCTAATGCAGTGTTGCCTTACGATGCTCTTATTTTGTTTTCTTTTTATGGGACCTTTAGATTGTGATTTAGGGAAGCCAGCAAAGTGCTTTCTGCAAGATGTATTCACTTGGGATTTTTGTTTTTACTTTGCATCATTTTTGTTTTAATAGCAAAAGTAATAATAACGTAATTTGTCTCTAACCAATCACAGATTTTTTTTTATATAATTAGTCCTGTGTCTTAAAGTAGTATCTTTTTGTCTCATTTTGTTTTGTGAAGACTAATATTGTCCAAGACAAATGGGCTGATGATTAATTATTTATTATTATTATTATGAATATGATCTTGTTCTTTTCTTTAATGTCATTTCTTATCAGTAATATTTTCTTTCTTTTTTTTTTTCTTTTTTTGTCTTTATATAATGCCCACACAGACCACTCACTGGTCACTTTTAGTCTAAAGGGCATATTTTAACCAAGCAAGCATATCAATATCTTAAATCAACACTATACTATTACTTATCAGAATCAGAATCAGAATCAGAATCATCTTTATTGCCAAGTATGTAGGACACACAAGGAATTTGTTTCCGGTAGAACACGCTGCATTAGTATCGTCGTCAAAAAAACTGCTAAGTGGCACTATACAGTTCCATTTTGGCTACTGTTGAAATACTTTTTATACTTTTTATACTTTTAGGATCTTAATCATTCTGTAAATTTTGTAAAAAAAAATACAAGCACTCAGTAAAACTCACTGAGGGTAATTCTAGCATCTAAACTTAGGAAGGTCTGGGCTTGCCCATAAGTATTCGGTGATGTGTGTTTAAAAAAAATACAAATCCAAACCCCAACCACTTAATTCTAAGGCACTCAGTGAAACATTCGCATCATTTTAAAGCAGCTTTTCGAATGCAAAGTTACCACATATTCTTGCTTTCAGTCTGAAGGCGCGTGCTTCTCAGCAGGAACCGTCACCGCCGCCATAGGGCCCCAATAGCTTTTTGTACGATTGTCCCAACACATTTTCTTAAAGAAGAGTTTGCGCGGCTTAATGAAGCAGAACTAATGGAAGTCCCACAATCATCCGCACCATGCTGGAAGCGCCACGGCAGGACAGAGCGACCATTGATTCTTGGTTCAAACCACTTGAGTTCCTAATCAGCTTCTTTGGTTGTGCGTTTGAGGCCTGACAAACCCATTGTTGGCCCGTGTCACTGGAGGTCAGTAGTTATTAGAGGCAACTGAAAACAGTTTCTTGAAATACTTATGGCCAAGTGAAAAACATGCATATGGGTTCTTCGAGGGGGGGATTATTGGCATTATAGCGAGGCCGAAGAGATTGTGACATGATTTTCTAATAAGGGATGCTCCCCCGCCTCGACCACACATGGCACATATACTCTTGACACAGTTCTTCCATCCTTCAGCCAATACCCGTTTCTCATACGAAGAGTAGTATCAAAGTTGACCGTTTTCTCCATTTTAATACATAAAATCATAATAATAATTTTGAATGCCCGAAAGATTGGCCCTCTATGATAAAACACACAAATCAGAACTTTCCAATTCGGCCTCATAACTTAGATGGTAATAATTTAAAATCCATTCCCAAGTGAACACTCTGCATTAATAAGGCTAATCTCCAACAACCCGTCACAGCACGAGACACATCTGCACAAAATGAGCTCTATCAAGCTCAATTAAAAAAAGTTTCATAAGGACATCATATTAACTCATTCACTGCCATTCCCGAATTTATTCGGGAATTGAAAATATGATGAAGAGCACCATTTCTGAATTTGTTCGGATTTTTGCTTTTCTTGTGGGGGTGCCGAGAAAGCGCTAGCCAGACCTCTGGCAATATTTTTTTCCCTTCCACAAGCACTTTGTTCCAGCTTCAACTGTTGTTAAAGCGGGATGTAAACCACGATGTATGCATTGCATTGTATTTTGGACAGCTTCCCTCATTTCAAGCTCATATAAGTCCAGACCCCAATAATTTAGGAATTAATTCTTTTTTTCAGATGAAAGAAGAGAATCTAAGGTTTGTTACGCTGCATTGAATGTTAATGTAGTCCTAAAACTCAATATTCTGTGGTCCCTGAAGTTTAAGTGAAAATGACAAAAACCATGGCACTGGCGTGGGCACATTTTTGCACATGTCTGGCAGTCAATGTGTCAAAATAACTTACATACATAGCACACATAACCAACCAAGCACACATATTAGTTCAACACAAAAAAGTAATTGTCAATGAATTTTTGTCAAGATATTGTTTCTATTAACTTTTGATGGCAAGGGAAAACTTTCTGTAACTATTAAATGCCTTGTACTGTAACAACAACAAAAGACAGAGTAGCAGAGAAAGAGTCAAGTGAGGCCAATTACAAACTCTTCATATCCAACATGACTCCCCCACCACCACCACCCACATCAAACAAAATCTAGTTGCTCCCTCTTACTTTCGACACAAAACTTGCAGCAAACCATGCTGACGTAATGCAGAAATATTGACGCTCACTGGTTCAGCATAACCTGGCTCTCCTCAGCGGTTCCTTCAATCGATGGCTGGATGAGGAGAGTCTCTCTCGGCATGTTTTGAACTCCTGAACATGGTGGAATAAGCTGACATCAGTGGAGGTGGGTGTGACTAGACCCAGAAGTGCACTCCTCGAGACTCAGCAGCAACAAGACTCATACTTAAACATAACAGTTAGAATTATGATTAACATTCTATTATTTTATTGATTTCTAGTTGCATATCGGTTGCAGAAACAATTAAACAGTAGCATCGCCAAAATTCGTGTGTCTGCTCACTAAGACGTAGGATAACACCCTTCACATAATGTCCTAACAGTCACATCGTTATAATAAAATTTGAACATACACACAATGCACTTTTTCCTTTGAAATGTTCTCAAACCAGCGTAATTGCCATTTGTGAAACAAATAATAATCAGCTAAATCATCAGTTAATGTAACATGTTTCTTTTCATTGAACATATTAAAAAAATGGATCTGCCTGAAAGAAATCATTTGAGAGTACGACAGCCTCAATATTCAAATCTCTTTGTCAAGCAAGACCAATACCTCCCAAAAAATATGAACAAGGATGTTGGTAGGTAAACTATAGAGCCAATAATGTTAAGCCCTTGCCAATTAGTGCTCACTAGGTTGCTAGGTCGCCACGGTCAATTGAGGAACACATCAATAGGACTTGAAAAGGTTCCTCTGTGATCAGACCTTCTGACATATTAAGTAGAATAAAGAGATGGAAGGGGCTTTAGGGGGGGTTTGATGAGGGGTGGGTGGTAGGGGCTGGCAGGGCTGCAGAAACGACATGCACATTATGGAGTGCAACCTGCAATTATACCTGGAAAGAATAAAAGAGGAAAATCCCTTGCATGCGTGAAAAAAGACTCTCCTTGTCTTATCAAACTCTATAACATCCCAAATGTGGCATTTAAGGCATGTAGCTATGGATTCCATCCGACCTTTATGGAAATATCTGCTTTGTATATAATAGAGGCAATTTTATGAAATGTGTCATTCAGTTGTGAATGTACGTGTGAGGAATGAATTTTCATCAAGATAGCGTGTGTGTGCGCGCGCGCGTGCGTGTGCGTGAGCGCTAAGTGTGGAAGTGACACCGTCACCCCCAAACTTTCCAGACCGAAATGATGCTTCCAACAGCAATTACAGTACCGGGTCAGACTCATATTTCCTTCCAAAGAGAGGTCCACCTCACAATAATGTGAAAGAAGCAAGAGACACAATAGGCAGTGATTACCAAGCATAGCCTATTAGAGCGCCGTAACTATGACCATTGAAAAGAGAAAAGAATGGCTTCACCCCCACTTTCATTTCATGTGGTCCACCATCAAAAGCTTTGTTGACAGCTCATTCATGCCCTCAATTTCGGGACAAAATCTATCCGAAACATCTTGCAGCATCAAAGTGCATCCAGGAATTCATTTGTCGTTGTTTAATGCTCTTATCCAGCTCCCTCCAGACAGACTTGTTGCGGCCAATTTCAAATGTCAGGTGCATATTGGCTCTGATCGCCCCTGGAGTGTCGGCATGATAGCGCATATACATACAGCTGCCAGGTATGTGGAGGGCTTGGGAAATGGAGGCTCTCCGAGGTCTCCATTGAGACACGCTGATAGCCATCATCTTCGTCGCAGGGTGTCATCACCGAGAGGGCTGCGCAAGTCATTTTCAAACACGTTTAAATGACCACAGGAAATGAAATGCGAGACTACTTGCCGCTTTTGGAGGACACGCCAACACGAGTGATCAGCTGGAACACTTGGGAGTTGCTTTGCGCAAATCATTTATCTTTTGTAAATATCGATCGCGATGATAATTGAGTCTGTCTATACGCGGGGCGGGAGTGTGTGTGCGCGGGTTTGCGCGTGCGTCCGCCCGCGTGGAATTCGAATGATCGGAGAACAAGGCTTCCAAATGTATTATCAACCTTAATATATAAGAAAAAAGTCAAGTACAATATAGAAATTCTGTGACATTTGTTTGAATTAAAATGTTCAAATGTAGCGGTGTATTCTTTTTTAAAATGAAGATAAAACAAACACTTGAAAATAAGAAAATATTAATAATAATAATAATAATAATAATAATAATAATAATAATAATAATAATAAGAAGAAGAAGAAGAAGAAGAAGAAGAAGAAGAAGAGGAAGAAGAAGAAGAAGAAGAAGTCCTAGCAGCCCCATTACGCTAAAATTCATTAAATGAGATTATTTTTATTACATTTATTACATTTATTACATTTATTACATTTACTACATTTACATTTCTCTGTGACCCACTATATTAAAACAATATTTCTTAGTTAGAATCCATTGCATGTATGTTTGCAAATAATATGTGTTCAATATATCACTTTAAAATGATTATTTTATAATTATTTTTCTGTCAAATGTAGCGTAATAAGTGTACACAGGAGGTCTCATTCGAACTGTGCGGCGGAGACAAGGTAAAATACTTGTAGTTCAATTAAAGTTTTTTTTTAATGTCCGTATCGAACCGGTTCTTATTTTCTTTCGTTAACGTTTCGTTAATGATGACATCCAGTAGAAACGACGGCCCTCCAAATTGTCACCTGACTAAGAGCGGCTCCCTCATCTACCTTGCTTTTTTTCTCAATATGCTCACGGTCTCCACATCATGAAAATGCACTTTAAAACAGCTTCCTAAAAAAAACAACTTCCTCAGAAATCGCTCTCACACTTCAAGTTATTTATTCTCATTGTTCACTTGGGTTTGAAACAAATACAGCAGCTTCATTTGATCGTTTTTAACTTACAAAAGAATAAAGAAAACATAAAAGTGGACGCAAATAACGATTATGATACAATTAAACGTATTCTTGTGTTAGCCAAATGTACAAGTCCCTAAGTCGTTGAAGAATTCTAATTGAATACATTAGATTAACAATATCCATGTTACAAAATTTTTCATCTTGGTGTCTTCGGATCTCTATGTCCCCCACCCCCACATCCCAACCCCAAACCCCGCCCCCAAACATACTAACATTAAAACATCACGAGGGAGGTCCAAAAGATTACAAAAGGGGTCCAAAGCGTCTTGATTGCTTTTCAAGGGCCAGCCATATGTGTCTAATGTTCTAAAATAGACTCCCTTCTTTAGAGATGTCAAGAAAATGTGCCTTGATCAGCTGGTACTCGTGTGTGCGTGGCCGGGGGGCGGCGGCCCCTGCTTGAGTTTTCTTCCCGACCATATATTGTGTTTTGCGTGTATACGCGTTCATGGAATGGGCTCATCATCCGCAGGTTCATAAAAAAATAAAAATAAAAATAAAAAATAAAAAATGACTGCACTGGCTCCTACCACGTTCTGCCATATAGGAGGTTCGAGCTGACCATATTACTGGCGTAATCTACAGCAGAAGAGTCCATTTGGGCCATGCTAAGATGGCTGTGCAGGGAAGGGGGGCTGGGCGACATCTCCTCCAGGTCCAAATCGTTTACCTGCTGCTGGTTCTGGTGCTGGCCGAGAACCACTCCGGCCCCATTTTGCTGTTGGCTCTGTTGGTTCTGCTGCACACCTTGTTGGTTCGGCGTCGGCGTGTTGGAGGCGTTCTGACACGGCTTGCCGTCCTTCACCAGAACCGGTACGGCTACGCGCCTTGGGGACTGGGCCTGCTGTTGGCACATGGTCCCGTCCTGCTGTTGTTGTTGCTGCTGTTGTTGCTGTTGCATCTGCTGCGCCGCCTTGTCCTTGGCCTGGCGCTTCATCTTGTATCGATGGTTCTGGAACCAGATCTTCACCTGGGTCGGCGTCAGGTGGATCATACTGGCCAGGTGCTCCCTCTCCGGCGCCGACAGGTACTTCTGCTGCTTGAATCTCCTCTCCAACTCGTAGACCTGAGCCTGCGAGAAGAGAACTCGCCGCTTCCTCCTGGGCGCCGCGTGCAGGGCCGGCATGGACTTGGAGGCGTCCGCCATTCCCGTCAGACCCCCCATGGCCGCCATGTTCATACCTGTGGAAGGTCCCATGAATCTGGAAACTTAAACATATACATACATACATACATACATACATACATACATACATACATACATACATACATACATACATACATACATACATACATACATACATACATTCATACATACATACATACAACGTACATATACTGTATGTGCGTTCAATCAAAAACACGAGAGCACATTGTACTATACCCCACGCTCGTGTTGAAATCATGGAAAACCATTAATTATTATGTATTTACCTAAACTATTAACGTAAAGCTGCATTCCATGGACTGATATTACTAAATATATAATAATAAACGATATTGATATTAATAAACGATCTCTTTTTCTTTAACCCGTGAGATTGATTCAAATTGAAATCGAGAATTTGAGATGTCGGTACGTAATTCAATAGTGTACTCGTAATGGACGTGTATTTTTTTTTCATTTAAAAAATGCCAACTTTATTGAAATTCAAAAATATAATCCATAACTACATTGCTCTTTTATTTAACATCGTGAGTGTATCATTGGAAACATTAAAAACTAAAAAACGGGTAATAATTGAGAATGTTAAAATTACGACATGCATGTAAATGTAAACTCTTGATTATTTGTGGTTTACTTAAAGGGAGATTAGATAAATTGTATAACTGCAAAAAATCTGAATGAATTGATTGCTTGCAAATAAATCGTAAAAGTGAAAGGTTTCTAATCGTAAAAATAAATTAAACTCACTCGTGATAATAATAATACTGATACTAATACTAATAATACTAATAATACTAATAACACTAATAATACTAATAATACTAATACTAATACTAATACTAATACTAATACTAATACTACTACTACTACTACTACTAATAATAATAATAATAATCATCATAATCATAATAATAATCATAATAAGAATAAGAATAAGAATAAGAATAAGAATAAGAATAAGAATAAGAATAAGAATAAGAATAAGAATAATAAGAATAGACTGAGACCATTAATATAATTTCAAAAGTTTAGTGTGCAAGATAAACAAAAATACTGTGGCTCAAGTATGTGTTTGATTCTAGGAAAGTAAGCATGCTTTCGTATTTTGAAAACATGAAAACAAGCGGGGTTTGGAAAAACAACAACAATAACAACAGCCCCAAAAGATGCGACGAGTAAACTCCGCAACAGCGCTCGCACTTACTGGTGGAATATCTGGGATCAGCGTTGGTGCTGTACCAGCCTGTTGCTGCAGCAGCACTATTCCTCATGCTCTCCTGGTAGGAGGGCAACTCGCCCATGTTGCCAATGCTCCCATTGCAATATCCCCCCATTGCGCTGTGGGAGAACTGGGACACCGAGTGCGGCATGTGGTAAGCGGCCGCCACGCCGCCGTTGTGGCCCATGGAGTGTTGCTGCATGCCGCCCTGAGACACCTGCGGCTGCCGGTAGGCTCCCAGCGGAGAGCTCAGGTTCCCCGCGCCATCCATGGCACTAAACTTCTTGTAGGTCTCCTCGATGGGGCTCAAAATATCTGTCACGGAAAAAGGCGTTGTATGCTTTGGACTCAACGACATGATTCAGAAAGCAGGTAGATGTTTTTTTCGGGTCTTGCAGCAGATCAAGCGTGTTGTTGTATCGGCTCTCTCCTTGTTGGGTGTCTACGTAGGAGAGGGCTTGGAGTGCGCCTGAGATCCTATTGATCGCCTTGGAGAAGGAGGCGAGCCCAGGGCGCTCTTAGCCCGGGTTTATTGGAGCCAGGAGCCAGGTTTATGACAAACACCGGGGGGCGGAGCCAAGAGCCTTAAGCGGCAAACAATGATCATTGACGTTTTACTCGCAGACTTCATAAAAAAACTTTCATCTACACTGGCGATAACGCCGGGATGGCGTCAAAATATTTGCTTCATTTTAAACGGAGAGGTACAAGACCCATTCATCAGCAGCTGTTTTTTGGAGAGGGGGGTGGCAAACTTTGAGAGCACTCTGAAGAAAAACTGGACCATGCAATGACTCTCATCAAAGTGACACATGTAGTACAACCACAGGCTCCACGTTTCTCAAAGTGCATTTTTTTCGGAAACAAACGACCATGCATGGATGATATTGAAACAAGAACGTATTATACATTCACTGGGCACACCATTAGGTATAGCTGCATAAAAAAACTGAAGTATCAAATATTCTTTTTATGACAGTTACATACATATAAAATATCAAATGCGTTTTATACTTTATACTATATATTTCTTTACATAGAATACTTTGTTTTATCTTTTGACCCCCAAACCCCTTGATTCCATTCTATGTTGCTGCTGTAGATTGCAAATTTCCCCATTGTGGAACTATGAAAGGCATTCTGATTCTAAGGAGAAATGTTGCCAAGATAGCAAAGATAATAATCCAAAGTGGCCTGTTTGTGTTTACACAAGTGTTGTGTTTTACTTTAGAGTGGTCTTTATTTTTGTCATTTGTTTGGAGTTTGTGAATGCACTTTTGAACCTCGTTCAAAATGTAACTGAGTGTAATTTTTTTGTCATTGATTCAGAAATAATGGAACAAAGTAAGCAAAGTAAATGCTATATTATAAAGTACTTCCCAAAGATGACTTGCAAACGGGTTCACGTTTTTTAAAATAAAAATAAAAATCACATGATTAGAAATAATATAAGAAAAAACACGTTATGACAATGGTCAGCGAATTTGCATACACATCAAATTCAATCAATTTAAGATCGACTATGCATTTTTTTGTGCAATTATATATTTTAGCTCCAGAAATGTAGCAGTATCCTAACCAAAATACTCTATAAAGAACACCTGACAGGCTTTACACGATGATAATATAGATGAATTTGTCATGGCGTCACTCTAATCACAAAATTTCCTTTATTTCTGTCCGATGTTTGCAGTCAATGACTCTCCATTATAGTTCAATGCAGATGTTGCAAAAATGTCCTGTCTCAAAGACAAAAGACGATGGAGGCAGATATGTTATGAGCGTAATGTGAATGAGTGCAATCCATCATTTCAACAGACTTTGACCATAACGAAAACTAGATGCACGATACTAGTCAGATGCCCGAGTTTACACATAATAATCAAAATGCAATCAGAACTGCGCATTTTTGCAAAAACGGCACCTTGTAAAGTTGCTTTCATTTGATGAAACTCCAACGGGCTTTCGATACATTATAATCCTCGAACCCTCAAGCCTCGACAGCATGCATTGATGACACTTTGTTGCAGTCTTGACCTAACATTGTAATCTCTTCGCAAACTGGCAGGCGCCAGGGGAGGAATCAGTGCAAGGGGACAAACAACGCACAGGAGGGGATTGCGGGAGGGGAGGTCTGGAAGAGGCTTGTTGGGGAGAAGAGGCTCACAGCGCAGAAGTTACACAGAGCGGTGCTAATTAAAATTAGTGCATCTTATCCGTGTTTCGTCAGCTTCACTTTGAAATTACCTCATATCATAATTTGCTAGAATGTTCAATGCGGGCGGCGACGGTAGCAGGTGCTTGATGTTGCTTCTTGCACTTGGTTTACCTTGCAGACGTGCGGGCCTCTCTCTTCCTTTCAGTTAGTCTGCGTCAAGGCATTAATGCAATTTAGCGTGTCAGGGCAGCTAAAGGAGCTACAGAGCCTAATTGAGCAAATGAAGACGTGTCATGGTCGGCCATCAATTAAGGCGACAAGTGAAGAAACACTAAACAATCTCCGGTTAGCCTGATTGGAGCACATGCTGCTTGCAGACACATTTATATTATCAAGTGTTTGGATTCTTCGATTGCGACTTAGTGTGCAAAAACGCACACACAAACACACCAACGGGTACTTTGTTCTACCACAACAGCAGGAGTTGTCAGAAATGCAAGAGAGAAGAACCCAAAATATAGTTTAAACAAACAGCAAAAAAAGATCACAGAAAATGAACATTAGTATGAACAAAAAACAATCGTCTGGTGTTTTTTTTTTCTAGAGGAGCAGAAAGCGAGGCCTCAGCTAAGAACTGGAGCAATATGCAAATGAGGCAAAGCTCTCAACCTTGTGCCTTACAAAGTCAGAGAGCAGGACCCGGTAGTACAGACCGTCCACGTTAGGATGTCATAAAAATCTGGAGCTGGTTGGCTCCGTGCAATGTGCTTCAGAGCAATTGTTGCTCCAAATCGAGAGCTCTCTTGATCTCACACTTTTATTTTTGGGGCATTTGATGTTTCAGGGGGCTGCAGCAGGATGATCGGAACCAGCAGAAACTCACTTAAAGGTTAGTTAAGAACACGAACGCACGCAAGAGGAATCGAACGACTTTTATGCAACATATCGCAAACGATGGCGATTCGATCTTTTATAAGGCGTTTGACATAGCCATCTTTATATAGAAAATGATTGTTTATTTTGATTTACACACTGGAGTACCTCCATAGACATAGAGACATATCTATGTCATATATATATATATATATATATATATATATATATATATATATATATATATATATATATATATATATATATATATATATATATATATATATATATATATATATATATATATATATATATATATATATATATATATATATAATTTGAGGAGTTAATTACGTGGTTTTTATGTGTCCGTGACATCATTTAATTCATGACACAAGACTCGAATCGGTAGATTTGCTTCATGCGCTTCATGCGCTTGCATACTTTCCTGTCATCGTGACCATTTGAGAGGGCTTCACCCGGCCGGTTGCGGTCCACTAAATAATATTCGATCAATGTTTTTGTATCAGCTGCTTGACGTTAAATCCTAGGTGGTCTCGACGAAAGAGATGGCCAAAATGTGACAGAAGTACTTGGATGCTTGCTGGTTCAATGTCGTGAGATATGTTAAGAGACGACTGAAGAGCCGAGGTCTCGACCTGCCACCTCAGCTACAAACCAGCCGTGCATGCGAAACAAAGGCAAAAAACGTTCCTAGGATCCTATTTTTGGGATGTCGACATCAAACCCCAACTTTACTCTTGATCACTTCTTCAAATGCGAATGGGATTTTTTTTACATAAAACCTCAATTTTTTAAAAACACTTTAAACCAAATTATCTACGTTAAAATGTGGAAATAAGATTTAGAAATAATGCCACGTTGAATATGACTGTGTTTTTCTTTTTTAATGCATGTATATTTCGTCAAATGCGTCTTGCGTAAATTACACATGGCCAAGACTTTTCAATAGTTGACATCAATAAATCACTTTGAGTTATAGTGTGACAAAGGATTAAAACTAGCACAGATTACTACGAACTAAGAATGGTTTTAATGTTCACAATATAACCCTTTTTTGGGTAGGCCAGGAAAGGGGATACAATTTTATTTTATATATTATAAAGCGCGCGCTTTTCGTGATAAGTGCTGTGTGAACAAGAATACAAATGTTTGGATCTATAAGTCTGTCCGAAGAGATGAAATAGATTGGTCCCAGACAGTTTTATTTCCCGACCTAAACGTTAAAACACTTTATAACTGAACGAGCGCAATTTTACTGCATCACCCTCAGGGGCAGAAATAATATGCCTTACAATAAGCCTTACACTTTTATTATGGGCCTTAAACAATTGATTGACACTTTCCCCAAACGAAGATTTTATATTTGGATGAATGGAAGAAATAGAGAAATAGCGTGGAAATTCCACACTGTGCACCGAGCCCCATTTAGCTCAGATGCTTTCTCTCCTCTCAAACGGTCCAGCAATGTGGGGGTAAAAATGGGCAGGTGCATTTCATTCATGCTGGTCTACTTGAAACAGTTCTGGCCCTCTGCTAAGTAGGTTAAAGGTCCTCCCAAGTGGAGAAAGTATATGACAAGCCTCTTGAAGGCCTTATTCTTCTCCAGGAGTTTTCATTCATTCACAATTAATGTGGCTTGATGGAAGAAATGATGCTAATAGGGACCCCAAACAGGAGAATATGTGGATGCTCATCAGGCATTTTTGGGAAAGGTGCCGAGTATAGTTGAATGCAAAATCATGTAATAGAATTACTGAGCTCATTGTTCGAGGCCACCACACCATTTTCTTGATGACGTTACTATTAAATTAAACTTATCATCAGGTCCTAGTGAATATGGCTCTTACATTCTGATAATTTATTGAAAAATATACAAGGCCTCAAAATTTCAGTGTACAACTATTTTGGAGGCTAAAACTGTCCGTCAGACTTGATTTGAATTATCAGCAGGGCCAAGCACATTGTATTTAGAAAAAAAAGTAAATACAAACAAATAATGAGAAAAAGGGTAAAATAAAAATAAAGAAACTCAGAGCAGTGTGAATGGCAAAGACAAAAGCACAGTTTATTTATTTATTTATTTATTTATTTATTTATTTATTTTGGTGTCTGTCGGCATGGCTTGTTGGACCTGTGGGCTGCAGGAATGGTGCACTGCAGCGTAGAGGGCAGGTAAACAAAAGCTGTTTCACAAAGTGTATCATGTGACTCAGCCTCAGTTGGGTCAACGTATTCTGCAAATTGAAAAATGTTTCTGGCCAGCGACACAATGGGAAACAGTCGTGGTCATGTAATGAACTGTTGGGGTGCCACATCCTCAAGTGATCCTCTATTGTCAGGAAAGGAATATCAAATTCCACAATCTTAACTCTTGATAATTTGAAATTCTCAATGTGTATTTTTCATTTTGGATTTTGACACTGATAAAATGAAAGATATTTATTATGGTCCTATGTGTCATTTTCCTTTCTCTCTTTGTTTTTGTCCCGAAACAGCTGAGCCCGAGACTTTGCAATATTTTCCCTCTAATCCTGTTTGATTGAAGAAAAAAGGAGAACAAAACGTGTCGGGCCCTACCACCAGAAATAAATGCAAATAGCAGATATCTGTCTCAAGTGTTTCCTTGTGTCCAGTTGTGCCCGGATACTAATTTGTGTTTTTCTATCAGCAGTCAAGAGAGAGGCCTCCATCTTTTCGTCCAAACTTTCTGAGCACTTTGTGTGTCAGTTCTGAATTGAAACTTGAAACGATTTGACAGTCAGGCTGTGTCTGTAAAAGCGTCTAAACTCCTGTCGTATAGGAATTTTACTCGAAATGAGGGGTGGGAGGTGGGAGAAAGACAGCAAAATAATTGGGCTTTTTCCCCATGAGTACATCTGCAGTTGAGCAACAAGGGTTCCTCAAGCAACATGAACTATAACAACATAAATTATTTGCTTTTTAAGATAACCAGTTTAACAACCAGTTCAGAGTGTCCCCCGCTACCTCCCGGAAGACAGCTGGGAGAGGATCCAGCATGCCAGAAACCCTTATGTGGATAAGCGGATCGTTATCCTGCACAATGTGACACTGATTATCATTGACAAGTGAATAAGAACGAAAAGCATAAGGTGTGCATCTACACCCAGCAGTGTGGAATGTTTATCTGTTTTAACAGAATTAAAATGGAGAATGTTTTGTTTGGGTTGAAACATAATCACGCATTTGACATATCTAATACAAAATTATACCACCGAAAAAAAAATCATTGAGAGTAATACCAATATCAAGATAAATTTGTTGCTGATGTCAGTCAATACCATTTGTGGATTTTAATTATGTTGTTAGCTGCGAATGCTAAACTAATGGAACACACACTTTGCATGCAGGATCACCCAAATGCCATATTAGGCACACTTGCAAAATCTAATGGGAGATATATCCATGAAATATAAATAGTAAATGTCAATATTTTACAAATCTGTGTAAGCTCTCAGTCGTACAGGAGTGGTCCATCGATGAGAAGGTTTCTTCAGCCGTCATCTGTACTTTTTGAAGGTGTCGGACGTTTCACCTCCTATCCAAGAGGCTTCGTCAGCGAACTAAAGTCTGACTGGTCGTATCGGCCCTATTTGTATATCCCTAATGTCCAGACATGGCGGCGCCGGACACAGCTATGATAGCTCCTTACTCTCAGGTTGGGGGGGAGCAGAGGACCACTCCCTGTGGCCCCACTGATTGTTCCTACATTCCTGACTAACGACTGGCCTATTTGCCCCACTCCCATCGGTATCACCTCATCAGCATTACGAATGTTGCCTAACCTGTGTTGCTTAAGCAGGCTATTTGGATCGTTCATACAATAGCCTGCTGCGGGCCATATTCATTTTCAGACGCCAGCTCGTGTGTAGCAGACAACATTTTCTACCGTCTTCAACAATGGCATACATGTTTGCAACCGATTAAAGAATTATATGTGCCATTTTGAGGCAACATTGGGGGAACATCTCTCACCCCCCAAAAAAAAAGAAGCAAGGATCCTCCGTTTCTTATATGGCGCGTGGATCCCATCTAATGGCGGCTTGTGGGCGCAACACGCTTCTCACTTCATCAACGTAAGTAATGTATATGTTGCAGTTTTGGTTTTTCTTGCATGTACTGTATTTAATTGTGTAGCATTCAGATCACTGTTTTTTTTTCGTGGTTTCGTGTGAATAGAACGTGAGGATTTTGCATTGGTGGCATTTTTGAAAGGAAATAGTCATTAAAGAAGTGTAAAGACGTTTTTATTTTATGCACAAATTTATTTTTCACGTCAGTACTGTACAAAAAGCATGTTAGATACGTAATTCATGCATCCAATGATAAAATGACTTGCCATATCAAAGATACCCCCTTTACGTGTTGCCCCCCCCCCCCTTAATACAGTTCGGCGCAGGACGGATATATCGACAGTACGGTTATATCAACATTTTTTTCTAACTCCCGAGAATATCGATATAACGAGACTTTACTGTATATTGATTTATATAGCGCTTTAACAACAACTGAAGCTGTTACAAAGCGCTTAACATTGGCAACTATCATATACAGTAAATAAAGCAGTCACAAAGACAGTATTGCATGCACAAAAAAGGATTCAGAGGACTGAACTGAACAACTGCACAAAAATGTTCCAGGAAAAAAAAACTGTGCATCATGTCAAAAAGAAAACAAAGTACAGTGGTACCTCGGTTCTCGAACGCCTCACTGTTCGAACAAAATATTCGCGATATTCTTGCTTCGGCGTTCGAACATCAATCTGTGTTCGAACGCCAATACGACGCGTGAGTGCGTACGCGAGGGTGGGGAGCTGAGCGTTGCACGGGTGTATCGCTCTGTTCGTGACCAACAATAGGTGTACGAAGAGTTTTAGCCCCTAATCATGCCTCCAAAGAAAGTGCTGCTTAAAGTGACAAAAGAAAAGTAGTGCGTACAACTATTGCATTTAAGAAAAAAATAATCGCAAAATATGAAGGAGGTGAACTACATCTCATGTCATCATTTTGGAACCCTAACCCTAACCCTAACCCTAACCCTAACCCTATGATCTGGCGAGGGAATACAGCATGGCGAAATCTACGATCAGTACGATATTAAAGAATAAGGAGGCTGTGAAATCTAGTGATGTGACTGTGGGAGTGAGAGTTCGAACGCCAATACGACGCGTGAGTGCGTACGCGAGGGTGGGGAGCTGAGCGTTGCACGGGTGTATCGCTCTGTTCGTGACCAACAATAGGTGTACGAAGAGTTTTAGCCCCTAATCATGCCTCCAAAGAAAGTGCTGCTTAAAGTGACAAAAGAAAAGTAGTGCGTACAACTATTGCATTTAAGAAAAAAATAATCGCAAAATATGAAGGAGGTGAACTACATCTCATGTCATCATTTTGGAACCCTAACCCTAACCCTAACCCTAACCCTAACCCTAACCCTAACCCTAACCCTAACCCTATGATCTGGCGAGGGAATACAGCATGGCGAAATCTACGATCAGTACGATATTAAAGAATAAGGAGGCTGTGAAATCTAGTGATGTGACTGTGGGAGTGAGAGCAAGTGTCATTGGATAGATATATTAAGAGAAAAGAACATCCTGTAGCCGAGTCATCCGAAGCTGTCACGTTCCGAGCGAGAGTGACGGCAGCTGACTCGTCGGAACGTAGTGGAATGTTTGGGATCCCAAAACAGAAACGTACTACCCAAGCAGGATGTTTATTCACAAATAAAAGAAAACACGGCGAGTAAGAAGGCAGGGGGTGATCCGACCCGCTTACTACGCCAAAAAGCAAATGGCACACGAGGGTGCAAAATTACGCAATCCCAGAAGATGACATAAATTTACGGGACGCAGGGAAAATACCTCGGACCGGATACACTCGCGCATCGAAGGAAGAGTCCAGGTTCAGAGGCGAGTTGAGGCAATCATCCGGCATTGGCGAGGTGATCGCGAACCGTATAAATGCCCCGTGTCCGTGATTAGAGAATTGACAGCGAGTGGAGAACGGCCGGGAGAGGCAGCCCCCCCCCCCCCCCCCCGCTGTCAACTCGCAAGTGACAGGAGCAAAGACGTGGTTTCGGTGTTCGAAAAAATCGCTTTTCGAACAGGGTCCTGGAACGAATTATGATCGAGAACCGAGGTACCACTGTACATGTACAAAAACGTGTCAGAAGAGTCAACTGTACAACTGGAATAAAAATGTTTCAGATATAGTGCAACAGTCTAAAATGTACACTCAAAATAGAAGCATATAAGCAATTGCATTTATTCAACAATAGGCGTCTGTGCTCTTCATAATGTGTGAGTCCAGGTTTTCACGTGTTTATTGAGAAGCATAACCGAAGTCGGTAGGAATGAACAATGGGAAATATATATCAAGTTTTTTTTTCATTGTTCAAAAGTACGGTTTTACAGCATTTAGAGTGGGAAGCATATCTAATAAGATGTCATTTGACCACAAGAGCACTTGCTCTCTCAAGGAAAATTACAGAACCGTCCCTCATGATACTGTCCATCACTTTGTATTTCACTGAATCATCTTGATCTTGGTTTGTGTCTGTCCACTTCCATCAAGCCTATCTGAGACCCTCTAGTTTGCTATTTTTGGCTCGCACTGTTCCAGTTGCTCTTTTCACGTTTGTAGGACATCAGCCGCATATGCAGGGCCATCTCTGAGGAGGCTTGATTCCATCTTGTCCTGCTGATCATTACACTACCTGCTCGGCCACTTCAAATGCTTTGCTGGCCTCTTCTTTTCAACCATCGGAAAGTAGTGGGGAAACCCTTTCACGCTGTTATAGCCCTTCTCCCTCTCTGTCTGTCTGTCTGTCTGTCTGTCTGTCTGTCTGTCTGTCTGTCTCTCTCTCTCTCTCTCTCTCTCTCTCTCTCTCTCTCTCTCTCTCTCTCTCTCTCTCTCTCTCTCTCCTCTCTCTCTCTCTCTCTCTCTCTCTCTCTCTGTCCAACACTCTTTCTCCACAATGACTGCTGCTCTGGTGATAGGAAAGCAAGTGTGGTTTTAGCAAAGTGATCTAAATCAGCTTTGGTCCAAATGGTCACAACTCACTTCTTTTCGGTGTCCATCAAAAATTTCTCTGTCAACTCCGTCTTCTTTCACCATATCACCCCCGTCCTCCAGCAGCTCCACTGGCTTCCTGTAAAGCTCACAATCTAATTCAAAACACTTCTATTTAAATTTAAAGCCATTTATAAATAATATATGAGCCCATGCGCTCATTTATTATTTATAATTGTATTTATAGTTTCATTGTTGTGGTGGTTACTGTTCTTTTAATTGTAACGTGTCATTGGGTGCTTTGAAAGGTGCTTGTAAATTAAATGTATTATTATTATTATTCTTATTATTATTATTATTATTATTATTATTATTTGATTGTGTAGCAAAAATATCCACAATAAATGACAGCCAACTACAAATCCTTTATTCACTTGTACTCACTTGGCATTTGACTCAGCATGATTCAGACTTGGTCTGAGTTTTACTTCCTGGTGGTTTCTACTATCTTTGTGACTACTTTTTTTCCTGTATATTAGTTGTCCGTATTAAGCGCTTTGTTACAGCTTCAGCTGTTGTTAAAGCACTAAATGAATATGTATTGTCTTGTATTGTATTACTTTATGCATTAGAAACACAGAATATTCCGTCTGGATATAGATCAAAATGCTCAGAACTGATTGAGACGCATGAGTATTAACATCATAATACACTCAGGCCTATTCATGTAATGTAATTTTTTTTTATTATACAATAACTAAAACAAAAGTTTGGGAAAACATTCCATTTAACAAAATAAGACAGACATAACAGTTTAGCAAATAAAATGCATATGATAATATATAATGACAATAACAAAGATGCAATATACTGTACATTGCAATACCTCTTTATTTATTTCTCAACAGCTTCACCTGTAAAAAGCACTTTACAGAACCGTTAACATATGTTGTTATATAGATCAACACGATAACAGACCACATAAGACGTTGATATTCATGCAATCATAACCACGAGTCCTGCACATGCCTTGTTATAGATACTACTACTACTATTATTATTATTATTATTATTATTATTATTAGTAATAATAATAATAATAATAATAATAATAATAATAATAATAATAATAATAATAATAATAATAATAATAATAATAATAATAATAATAATAATAATAAGAATAATAATAATAATATATAACTGGAAAAAACTCAAACCTACTGGAGTAAAAATGTCTTTTTTTCATTTGGCATCATTCATTAGCTTTTGGGGTTAATGGAGAATACATTTATTTTAGTGTCCCCGTACAGCGAAAGAGGAAGGAAGATCAGCTGTTTTGAGAATTGTAGTTTGTTTGATTAAACAATATTTTGTGACATTTTCTGTCTTAAAAATGCTGGACTTGACATATACTTTATGCATTAAAAAATTAAATTAATATTAAAAGCACTAAAAATGACACAAAACTATAGCATTTAGAAGCATACATATATTTTAAAATACAATTAAAACCCAAGTGTGACGAACTGAAATAAAAAAATAAAAAAACACAAGTCAAATGTAAATTAAAAAAAACATATAACGGTCATAAATATCATCATGCCTTCTGTCTTTATTTTTTTTCTGAGTGTGACTGATTGGGACACTTGCGGGCATAGATTCACAGTTATAGACGTATGTGAATATGAAACAAAGTATTGGTCATGATTTTGCCTTTATTTTTTTGTGTTGGCATCATCTGGTATGGAACCGATTTTCCCACACTAAAGCAATTATGATCAAAACACAGCTTTGCTGTCACTGACTTATGTGAATGGTTTATTTCGAGTGGCCAAAGTTGGAGGGAAGCCGAATCTTAAAATGAATGTGGAAACCATTGTCGAGTATCCCACAAAAAAGAGACTAATTAACACTCTAATGCTATGATTGTAGATGTACATACAGTCTATATAAAAACAGCTGGATTGGATCCACATGATTTCTTTGCCTCATTAGCCTTTGCATAAACTCCGTGTGTGGGTGCCTGTCTAAACCGAAATTGGTGTTTTGTTTAGATGGTAAACGTTTGCACTACTTTCTTTTAATAGACATCAGATCCCGCTTCCCAGTCACGTGGCAGGTGACAATTTCCAAAGCCGTGCAAGACATTTTTTGATTCCGTGGAGACTTATATAGAAACTGGGATGTGTGGTTCTTGGCAATGTTAAAAAAACTCAGTAAAATGAAACATGTAAAAAACTCCACTATGCTACGTCTGGTGTCCTATACAAAGTCGTGCACAGAAACATTGGTCCAATAGAGCCTTCAAAGTCAAATGGGTCTAATGAATGTACATTTAAATTTTAGCCACGCTGTTGTTTTGTTGGTGTTAAAAATATACTCTTATAAGCTGACTATGCTTAGAATGAAGTGAAATACGCAGGGTTTTTGTTTGCCTGGTGCTGTCAAGCAACTCGAACACTGACCTGTTCATTAACTGGAAGAAATTTTTGCAGACAGATAGCAATTTTCAATGTAATATATTATATCAAAAGCAAAGATAAGGAAGAAGTAAACGTCTCTTGTTTTTTTTTTTTTTTTTTTTTTTTTTTTTTACAAATTTCACTTGCACTTGAAGTCAACAAATTGTCTATGACTGAAATGCCAACTCTTTTGACTGCAGAGCTTCCGTGATAGATCTCTGCTCCCCTCACGATTAGCCATTCCCATATGGCAGTATTTTCAGCATTCTGTTTTTTTGAAGCGCTTCATGCATTCAATGTTGAGTTTCTGAGGAAATAGAAAAAGTTCAAGTTTCACTCAATAAGAGACATTCCTGTGTGTGCTTTTGTATTGGGCTTTTTAGACAGAATTTTAAACGTTTTATGTTTTACGTCTGTGTAAGCTCTCAGTCGTACAGGAGTGGGCCATCGATGAAAAGGTTTCTTCAGCCGTCATCTGTACTGTTTTGAAGGTGTCGGATGTTTCGCTTCTTATCCAAGATGCTTCTTCGGCGAACTAAAGATTTTATGTTTTCCTGTTTTGTGTTTTATTACCCCGGCATGAGCATATTACACCTCAATGGATTGTCTCAATCGACACTGATTCACTAATGGTAACAAAAGATCATGAGAATTTAAGAAATCATATTACAGTAAGAATGCATGTGGCATGTGGAGTTTCTGTATTTCAGGCAAATACAACTACAGTATATCAAACATGCGGGCTAATTACCAAGTTAGCTTCAACAAATGATCATGGTGTGCTGACTATAAGTGACTGTGCACCATTCTGAAACCACATTGAGTTATTTTTACACTCATTCTTGACAAGATGTTTTCTTTTTCTAGTTGATATGTGCAGGCCAAATTACTTCAAGAACAACCGACATCACTTTTTTGTTTCCTAACTGACATCAGAAAAACGTTTTATAGCATCTAAAATACCAAAAACACGCAGTATGATATTTTTATTTAAATGCAAAACACAAATAAAAATGACTTAAAGTGTCCAAAATCTGCAAAAAATTGAATTGGGCATTTTCAGAAAGTCCCGCCCCCAGTTCGTGACGTCATGCCAAGACGTCTTGCAATCCTGGAGAATCAAAACAATGGCTTCAGATTCGGAGAATATGCTTTCTTGTTACACACTCAGTTATGAATATGATTCAAATAGTTCTGAAGAGGAAAGCCTGTGAGGAATTAAATAGTCCGTTTCCACAGGCTGATAAATTCCTTACTTGGAGCTTGGTCGCCCTCTTCTGGCGGCTTTTTGGTGCAACATGAGATTTTCAGACCAAACAAGTACAGCAAAATACATTGACATGATCGAAGGACTGATACAATGTGTCCTTTTTTCGGTCAGGGGCGTTCCTTCAGTGACATATCGTACGGACTCGTCACCAACTCAAAAATAAGACTTCCGGAATATTCAGCGCGAGTCTTAAAACGTAAAATATAGCTATATGTGGTGGAATATTTCTAAAATACGCTCAGTAGAAGTCATTTGAAGCCATTTTACAAATTATGGACACAACTTGTACGGAGACGTCGGTTGTCCTTTAATGTAAGTCAGTGACACCAGTTTTGTGGGTGAATTTTCAAACTATTTTTTGGAAAGTGGGCCAAACAGATTTTAATATGATTGTTTCATTTCTTTTTTTAGGTAGGGTTTAATGAGTCTTTTTGAGTGTCAATTAATTTTAGAAATCCATCCATTTTCCGGACCGCTGGTGGGTGCTGTAGCCGAACCCAGCCGTCTTTGGGTACTAGGCAGTGGACAGCCTGAATTGGTTGTCAGCCAATTGCAGGGTGCACAGAGACAAACAATCATTCACTCTCACACTCACACCTAGGGTCAATTTAGGGCAGAGTACCCCAACCACCGGGCCGCAGACCGGTACCTGTCCGTGGGTCATTTGGTACCGGGCCGCACAGAAAGAATACATAATTTACATAATTTCCGTTTTGTTTATTATCTGAGTCCGAAACTATGTTTTATTTTGAAAAATGAAAAGTCACCGCTTGCAGCGCATTTCCGCGACGAGGAATGGGTCGCAAAGCCTGCTTACTGTGAGACATATTCAACCTGCTCAATGAACTCAATCTGTCACTTCAGGGGAAAATGACAACTGTCTTCAAGTTGGCTTATAAAGTAGCTGCATTTAAAGCCAAACTGGATTTGTGGGGACGGCGTGTGAATAGCAGTGTATTTGACATGTTTCAAACATTGGCGGGGTTTTTTGGAAGAGACTGAGCCCGAGCCTTCATTCCCCCAGCTGATGCACGAGCACCTGTCTTTGCTTTTAAAAGAGTTCGAGCGCTACTTCCCAGCCACAAAAGACCCACTAACTGTCAAGGAATGGATCCGCAACCCATTTTTCAACAAACCAGGTGAATCCAGCATGCCTGTGCAAGAGGAAGAACAACTGCTGGAGTTCCCAAATGATGGCGCACTTAAAAGTATGTTTGAGGCAACAACTCTGCCGGTGTTCTGGATTAAAGTGATGGCAGAATACCCCGAGATCGCCACAACAGCACTGAAAACCCTGTTGTCGTTTCCGACATCTTATTTGTGTGAAGCGGGGTTTTCTGCAGTGACAGCAACCAAAACAAAACTACGGAGTAGACTGGAGATAAGCAAGACACTTTGGGTGTCATTGTCTCCCATTATCCCTAGATGGGACCGTCTCGTTGCAGAGAACAAGCTTAGGGGTCCCACTGATTCAGTTGTAGTTCGTTGTATTTTTCATGCGCTTTGTACTTGTTTTTGAAGTGTATCTTATTTTGAAGGCACGATTAAACATTACCATGGTGACCATAGAGCGTTCAGGGTCAGAGACGATGTTACACAATGTTGTTTTTGGCGCGATGTTACCAGGACACTGCTAATATATATTTTTTAATACACAATGGATTCACGTTTATTATTATATTTAAAAGAAAGGAAAAAAAACAGTCTGCATGCCTGGCGTAAGGTTGAGGACCACTGATTTAGAGTGTTCCATCAGTGTGCCGTGCATGTTTTTGGAATGTGGGAGGAAACCGGAGGACCTGGCGAAACCCTTGGGAGAACATGTTGACTCCACATAGGGAGACCAGACCAGTCTTGAACTCACGACCACTGCACTGTGAAGTCACCGTGCTAAACACTCAACCATCGGGCCGCAAACCTTACACATGTCTACCAAATTCCATGAAGTAAAGTGGAACCAGCTCTGGTGGCTGAATATTCAACGAACCCCTGTATATGGAAAAAATTGTGGCTCAAAACAAATGGCAGGCTTTTTTTAAGTTTCTTGGCCAGTTGTCTGTGCTTTTGATTATGATCGATGTGTTTCTCCACAACATTACATGGGCTTAGTTTTTAGCACGTTCATGCACATACTGATCATCTACACTCTAATTGTTTTGTTCTCATTTACGTTTACTCTTTAGGCAGGAAATAAAAAGTCCTTCATTTTTTTCCGAATATATCGTTTTCAAGGAGTTGGTAAAATTTCTACCAGGGTCAACAACATGTATTCAAACAAGAAACCAATTAAACAATTCCTGTTTGGTACAAATAATGGACCCCGATAATAACCACCCCGATTGCAAATTATGAATTAAAAAAAATACTGATAAGTTGAACAACGGGGACAGAAGGAAGGACTTATACTACAATAATAAGATCTATGTAAGTTGGTGAGCAAAATGCTAGTATGGCTTTTAGTCCGATATTTGAGTGCTTTCTTCCTGAAGCAAGACCAAAGAATTCAAGAGGGGCTTAAACAACAAATCAGAACTCAAAGAAAATGCAATGCGCGTCTTTTTCCACACATATTGCATGGAATCTGACTGCTTACAAATGTCAGTCACTCATGCAATGGTTGGAAACGTAAGCCATCGATTGTTCTTTGAAATGATGGGCAAAAAAGCGATGGCAGATTGGGAAGCCTCAAGAATTGTATCCACTCAAACAAAAAGAAATAGACCAAATAATCATTTGATGGTCAGGCATGGATTTTTTGTTTCAATGAACTACAAATGAGCATCATCTGGTTTTATTCAAAACATAACGGATGTAAAGCTGCGTTATGTGCCATCATAAGCCTGAGATGAGCACCGATTTGTGCAGCGATGATTGTCAACTATCACTTGGACGTTTGTTTTTTCCAGATGTCATAGCAAACCTTTTGAGGGAAGCCATTTTGAACATAGATCACATTTTCCATTTGCCAGAAGCTGAATTCACTTCAGACTTAATTTGAACAAATGAATTAATAAAAAAGTGATATACTGTGTACGAGGCACACCCAAAAGCCTTGATTTTCTTCAAAACATGACCCTGCGCCTTATATGAGAAGTAATATTGAGCTACAACAGGTCTCGCTACTCCTGTCAGCAGCTACCAACTCCCTTTCCCCTGTTGAAGAAGTGGTGTGGAACCATAGCCTCCAATGGAGTGTCTTATAATGTGGTGTGTCTTATACAGTGATACCTCAGCTTACGAACTTAATTGGTACCCAGAAAGTGTGTGTAAGGCGGCAAGTTAATCTTCCAAACATTTATTTCCCATAAGAAACCATTAAAATGAGAATAATCCGTTCCCAGGTCCCCTTAAAACAAAATGTCCGACGAAATAAACCTTAAAACTACACAAAATATACATTGTGTTACATATAATAAATGTGTTATTGTACTGCAGTTAAAGAAATAAACTGTACTGTCAAATAACGTTGTTTTATTTACCTTTGTGATAGTCGTTGATGTAGTTGCCTCTTGATGATATCCGAGTGAAGTTGCCGTGCTTTTTCTGCGATAATACCTTCATTCACACTGTCTCCTGCTAGCTGCTTATCGGTAAACCAAGTCAACAGAAGTTTTTCAACATCTTCTACGGCCTGAGGCCGTTGCTTAGACAACATGGAAACACCCTTAGCCACACACGCATCCTTAATAGCTTCCTTCTTCTTAAGGATGGTAGCAATGGTCGACTTAGCGTAATGGTACTGGGATAAATAAATCAATAAATAAAATAAAAATCATAAAACAACCCCAAAAAACACCAGTGATAATGTAGTTCGAGTAGGATCTATAAGGAGGCAAATGGAAAAGCATTAACATCTGAATAGATTTTTAAATGGGATAAGAAATGGAAACGTCACTGGAGGTTGAGTAGAGAATGAGCGGTACACATCAAAGAGTTGCAAAGTAACCACTGAAATACGTCTGAGTAAGCTCTCAGTCATACAGGAGTGGTCCATTGATGAAAGGGTTTCTTCAGCCGTCATCTGTACTTCTTTGAAGGTGTCAGACGTTTCGCTTCTTATACAAGAAACTTCGTCAGCAAACTAAAGTCTTACTGGTAGTTTAGGCCCTATATATATATATCCCTACTGTTCAGACATGGCGGTGCCGGACTCTGCTATGATAGGTCCCTGCTCTCATGTTGGGAGGAGCAGAGGACTACTCCCTGCAGCTGCTCCACTGATAGTTCCTATCCTATCATTGAGGCCCACTAGTAGGGATAATACTAGTAGGGATAATACTAGTGGGCCTCAATCGGCAGTACATATGCACCTAAAAGCTAGCAACCACTCATTTGAAGACAATGAGGTTAAAATCTTAGCGAAAGAACATAGATGGTTTGAAAGGGGGGTAAAAAAAGCGATTTTCATACTCATACACACATCAACTAAATCCTTCATTAAACCGGTTTGATGGGGTGAGGTTCAATCATTCATACAATAGCCTGCTTAAGCAACATAGGATTAGTAATATTGACGAGGTGATACCGGCCGAAGAGCGGCAATCATCAATCTAATCATCAATCTAATCTATCAGTGGAGCAGCTGCAGGGAGTAGTCCTCTGTTCCCCCCAAACTGAGAGCAGGGACCAATCATAGCAGAGTCCGGCCCCGCCATGTCTGGACAGTAGGGATATATATATATATATAGGGCCTAAACTACCAGTAAGACTTTAGTTGGCTGACGAAGTTTCATGGATAAGAAGAGAAACGTCCGACACCTTCAAAGAAGTACAGATGATGGCTGAAGAAACCTTTTCATCGATTAACCACTGAAATGTTTTGGTGTCTGGCAAAAAGGAGGACTGCACTGCCTGTCGTTCACTAAGGCAGGGAACACACATATCAATAATCTAGCCCAGCCACGGAATAGTAGAGGTGTCGGCTGTGAACCAGGAGACCTGGGTTCACATCCCGACCCAGACTTAATCTGAAAAGTGGGCTCTTTCCACCTGACCCACCATGGACTATATGGAAATATGGAAAAACCACCAAGGGAACACCTGGCAGCCCACTGGGTGTGGCCCGGCCCTGTAAGAGTGTAAGGAAGTTAAGGGCCGAAACACTTGGTTGAAGGGGGTTCTCTTCCTCTGAAGATCTCCTGATGGTTTATGCTCTAGAATGCTGGAGTACTTAATCTCACTAAGTATTGATTTATATAGCGCTTTAAAAACAGCTGAAAATGTAACAAAGCACTAAACATGGACAATTATCCTATACAGGAAAATAAAGCAGTCACATAGCTAGTACAGATGCTCCTCAACTTATGAACATTCGAGTTACGGATAACGGTATGTATGAAAATTTTTGCGGGTATGTTCGGACAGAAATGCTGTAAATTAGATTTTGTATTGCGCACCTTTTTCCGGCTGAGCTCGCTTGCGATTGGCTGCATACTGTGCTTCACGCACACACGCACACAGACACATTGGAGGTTTCTAGGGCATTATGTTTACGCACCAAACACCAAGGCTGACCAATCAGCTATGCTGATGTGTTGCCAACGATGTGTTCGATCCGCCTCGCTCGCTAACAATTGGCTGCGTAGAGTATGTGGGCGGGAAGGAAATCCCTCTTCCCAGTTGACGCGCTGAGGAGGAGGTGCCAAGCTTGCTTATGATTGGCTATGTAGAGTATGTGGACAGGGAGGAAATCCCTCTTTCCAGTTGATACACTGCATAAAAAAAGAAATGGCTGTTTGCACGTAATTCAGTAATGCTTCAGTAATGGCTTACTTCAGTAATGGCTTACTGAAGACCCAAGCATATATGTCGTCATACTACTGTAGGTGTGAATTTATTTTACGACTGTTAGAGCGTCTGTTTTTTATACTTCCTCATTCAGTGTTTGACTTAAACATACATTTCATTCCAACAAACAAAATATAGCACTGAAACAACTTAGGAATGAATTCACCTAACGAACGACCGCTCTCGACATATCTCGTTCGTAAGGTGAGGAGTGTCTGTAGAAAGCACCAAAGAGTAAAACTAAAATCAAGTTGAAATCATGCTGAGTCAAATGCCAAAGAGCACAAGTGAGTTTTGAGGTGGGTTTTAAACATGGGCAGCGAAGGGGCTTGCCAAATGTTCAGGGGCAGGTCATTCCAGAGAGTGGGACCAGCAACGGAAAAGGCTTTATCCCCTCTGAGCCTCCGATTAGTTTTTGCCGCATCTAATAATGTCTGGTCAGCAGACCTGAGGCGCCGGGAAGATCATAGGGGTGGATGAGCACTGAGAGATAAGGAGGAGCGAGGCCATTTAAAGATTTGGAAACAAATAATGAGAACCTGAAAAAAACTAAAAAATGTATAGGGATGCCAGAGTCGGAGTTATGTGCGTCCTCTTACGAGTATCAATCAAGACGCGAGCAGCAGCAGTATGGACCAGCTGGAGACGTTTCATGGAGGATTGGCTGACTCCAAAGTAAAGCAAAAGACAGAATAGGAAAAGAAAAGCACAGGAAAAATACAACGCAACAACAATGGCAATTTGATCTTAATCCAAATATTCTTTCGGTTTTCTTGCTATCGCATTGTCGAATAGTGTAGAATTTTGAAGGTGAAAATTGAAATATAGGCTCCTCTTCTGTTTTGGATGCGTATTTTTCTATCTAGGGCGGCCCGGTAGTCGAGTGGTTACCACCCCGGCTTCACAGTGCAGAGGTCGCCGGTTCACGTCCTGCTCCGGCCTCCCTGTGGAGTTTACATGTTCTCAGCCTTCTCGCGTGGCTTTTCTCCGGGTCCTGCGGTTTCCTCCCACATTTCAAAAACATGCATGGCAGGCAGATTGAACACGACAAAATTGCCCTGAGGTGTGAGTGTGAGAGTTACTGTTATTTGTCTTTGTGTGCCCTGCGATTGGCTGGCAACCAATTCAGGGTGTCCACCGCCTTATACCCGAAGATAATTGGTATAGGCTCCAGCACCCCCCGCGGCTCTAATGAGCAATAAGCAGTACGGAAAAAGGATGGATGGATGGATTTTTCTATTTGACTCCAAAGAAGTAGTGTCTGACCAGTCATGAACATCACCGCACGTCACTGCCTTGGGTAATTGGATTTTTCTAATTTGGGGATAAATCGGCTCAAATATGGCTAGATTATTGATATGTGACTTCCCTGCCTTAGTGAACGATAGGCAGTGCAGTCCTCTTTTTTGCCAGACACCAAAACATTTCAGTGGTTAATCGATGAAAAGGTTTATTCAGCCATCATCTGTACTTCTTTGAAGGTGTCGGACGTTTCGCTTCTTATCCAAGAAACTTCGTCAGCAAACTAATGTCTTACTGGTAGTTTAGGCCCTATATATATCCCTACTGTCCAGACATGGCGGTGCCGGACTCTGCTATGATAGGTCCCTGCTCTCAGGTTGGGGGGAGCAGAGGACTACTCCCTGCAGCTGCTCCACTGATAGTTCCTATCGTTCTGACTAACGACTGGCCTGATTGCCCCACTTCGACCGGTATCACCTCATCAGTATTACTAATCCTATGTTGCCTAATCAGGCTATTGTATGAACGATGCAAATTGAACCTCACCCCACCAAACCGGTTTATTGTTATAAATAAATACAATACGTGGCATCTCTCCTTGCATGTCTTCAGAGGTTGAATCATTTCGTGAATAGTTATTATTGCAGCTTGTGGTCATTACGTTGACTGATTGGGCCGTGTCTGCAACTTCTGATGGCTACTCGTCATCAAGCTGAAGTCCCCATGTTTTCGGCACTGACATGTCAAGCACCGCACGCTCCTGCCACTGAAAAAGGTGAGCCAATCCATTAAATTAAAAATGTAAACACTCAAATCTGGGAACCCGAGTCCCATTCAAAGATTCCTGATTGCAAAGATTGTATAGCAAGACAACAGATGCATAAAAACACAGTGAGAAAAAAGAAAAATAATGCGATCATTTTAAATGTGTGAAATGATTCAACGTGAATTTTCCAAAACACGAGCAAATGAGCAATTATTTTCCATCCATGAAATATTTCAAATAGCCCCAGCATTATGCCAACTGTTTTCACATAAACCAGCTGTTAATGTTGGTAAGAAACTATTTTGTTAGATAGATAGATAGATAGATAGATAGATAGATAGATAGATAGATAGATAGATAGATAGATAGATAGATAGATATGGATGGATGGATGGATATATATATATATATATATATATATATATATATATATATATATATATATATATATATATATATATATATATATATATATATATGGTTGGATAGATAAATATAGATAGATAGGTGGATGGATATATCTATATATCTATATACAGTAAAGTCTCGTTATATCGATATCGGATATATCGATAGTCCCGGTTATATCGATACTATTTCTATGCACGCATGGAGAAAATTACATGCAAACAGGGTCGGATATATCGATAGTCCCGGTTATATCGATATTTTTTCGGACTCCCTTGAATATCGATATAACGAGACTTTACCGTATCTATATATATATATATATATATATATATATATATATATATATATATGTGTGTGTGTGTGTGACGGGTGTCACACTAGTGACTGTCTTCATCTCCACGATGCTACCGTCTTAATAAGACCAGACGCGTGGATGTGTCTTTTTATTTATTTTATTTCTCCAACACAGTATAGCAGAAGGGATGGGTGAAGTCGCATGGGTTTCGTCTTGTGATTAACATACATCTTGTCCAGATTGTTCTGAATATGCAAAACATTGTAGATAACAAAACAGAATGAACAACGTGTGATCGTATAGTGGTTATTTACCAAAAAAGAGAATACAAGTTCATTGTTATTTACATGATCTCCCTGAACGCATTATATGCGGAGACTCGGCAGAACACGCGGTGCACTTGTAATGGCGCACAGTTCAACCCGCCACGAACACTCACAGGCAAATGAAACACGACACAAGAAACTAAATATTGTACAATAAAAACGAAATGAAACAATTATTACCTGCAACACAGTATGGCAGAAGGGATGGGTGAAGTCGCATGGGTTTCGTCTTGTGATTAACTGCGCAACAGAAAAGCACTATGAAGCCAATGTGCTTCAAAGTTCCACTCGACAAAACGTGAATTAAATAATGACACAAAAAGTAATCTAGACTCGAAATGAATAAGGGAACTAATTAGATAACACTAGACAGTACAAAAGGGGAAACAAAGTAAGATATTGTCATGAAAATGCGCGTTAATCCAGACCATCAGAGAAATGCGACTCACCATGAATCTCGTCCAGATTGTTCTAGAAAGTATGGGCGGGACCTGGTGCCACACTGTGCGCCGTTGCGTCACTTCCTTCATAATTTAATAATCTTGTGCACAACTCCATTACACACACACATATATATATATATATATATATATATATATATATATATATATATATATATATATATATATATATATATATATATATATATATATATATATATATATATATCAGTGGCGGTCCGTGCATTTCACACCTCGGCCTTCAGTGAAGTACTGTTTAGTCCATAATATGTTTTGAATGTTGAAAGTGATTCCATTTTTCAATAAATGTTGATTTCTTTGCCCCTTCGATGGAAACTTAAAAACAGACGCAATCTTGATAAATCACAGTGCATATGTTATTTTAATCTATTTCCATTTCCTCCTCCAAGTATCTGCGAAATAGTTTGTAAATGCCATATCTTGCATATTCCTTGAGACAAATTTATTAACTGATCAGGGATATTTTTCACATTTGAAAGACAGTTAATAAATTGGGTTGTAGTGTTTTTACTGTGCTATGAGGTTTGTACATACTACATTTAAAGGACAACCGGCACCATTTTTTGTTTTTGTTTCCCACTGACATCAGAAAAAACGTTTTATAGCATCTAAAATACCCAAATCAGGCAGGCTGATATTTTTAGTTAAATGAAAAACACCAATAAAAATGACTTCAAAATGAATCCGGAAATGGCCAGTTTCAGAAGGTTGCTCGAGAATCAAAACAATGGCTTCAGATTCGGAGAAGATGTTTTCTTGTTCTTGTTCTTCTGAAGAGGAAAGCATAAATGTTTGCAATTGATTCTAGGAGTCCTCCCATATCAATTCGAGCCGTCAATGACAGCAATGTAGCACCCAGAAAAAGCAGAAGATTGCGCCCAAGCTCCGTTGGAAATGGGCTGATTTGTCAGCTGGGAATTTGTGTCAGCGAATATCAAATAGTTGTCTTGGTGCAACACACAACGATTCACCATGGCGTTATTTATGTGTTTTCCTTCTAATTTCGCCATCAACACGGATTAACACGAAGTTTTCAGACTAAACAAAGTACCCAAAATGCATTGTATGTCGCTTTCTCGGTCAGGGCGGTCCAAACGTGACGTCACATGGGGATCGTCATCAACTCGAAAACAAGACTTTATATATTCAGCGCAAGTCTTAAAACGTAAACTATAGCTATATGCTGTGGAATCTTTGTAAAATACGCTCAGTCGAAGTCATTTGAAGTGATTTTATAAATTATGGACATAACTTGTTCGGAGTATTTCCGGCCCAAACACTCCCTCCAAATGCTCCTGGCCCGGCCCCTCTGTCAAATTTTAGAACCCAATGCGGCCCGCGAGTCAAAAAGTTTGCCCACCCCTGGTTTAGTCCGACTTGAACAAATATCCCTGAATCAGCAATTAGAACTTGTCACTATACGTGATACTGCAAACACTTAAAAATAAAAGGACATTTAAAATCATTTGTCCACAAAGTTTTATGAAGTCCACCAAGAATATGCAATCTTTAACAAGATTTTACGCTAAATTACAAAATGTCAGTTTAATATAAGAAAAACAACAAGACGTTCACAAAACGAACTATTTGTTGAAAATAAAAGTAAACAAATCTTTTTCATTTGTTCTTGAGAATAGGCTTACCTACATGCGACAGCGAGCTGTCCTCTCCTTCAGCCATTGTCGGTTAAAAAAGCGAGTAGATATACTTGGTTTTTCTGCTAAAGTTTCCGGGTTTCCGGTTAACATACATCTTGTCCAGATTGTTCTGAATATGCAAAACATTGTAGATAACAAAACAGAATGAACAACGTGTGATCGTATAGTGGTTATTTACCAAAAAAGAGAATACAAGTTCATTGTTATTTACATGATCTCCCTGAACGCATTATATGCGGAGACTCGGCAGAACACGCGGTGCACTTGTAATGGCGCACAGTTCAACCCGCCACGAACACTCACAGGCAAATGAAACACGACACAAGAAACTAAATATTGTACAATAAAAACGAAATGAAACAATTATTACCTGCAACACAGTATGGCAGAAGGGATGGGTGAAGTCGCATGGGTTTCGTCTTGTGATTAACTGCGCAACAGAAAAGCACTATGAAGCCAATGTGCTTCAAAGTTCCACTCGACAAAACGTGAATTAAATAATGACACAAAAAGTAATCTAGACTCGAAATGAATAAGGGAACTAATTAGATAACACTAGACAGTACAAAAGGGGAAACAAAGTAAGATATTGTCATGAAAATGCGCGTTAATCCAGACCATCAGAGAAATGCGACTCACCATGAATCTCGTCCAGATTGTTCTAGAAAGTATGGGCGGGACCTGGTGCCACACTGTGCGCCGTTGCGTCACTTCCTTCATAATTTAATAATCTTGTGCACAACTCCATTACACACACACATATATATATATATATATATATATATATATATATATATATATATATATATATATATATATATATATATATATATATATCAGTGGCGGTCCGTGCATTTCACACCTCGGCCTTCAGTGAAGTACTGTTTAGTCCAGTCATGGGCAAACTACGGCCCGCGGGCCACATACGGCCCGTTAGGCTTTTCAATCCGGCCCGCCGAACTTGCCCAAATTATAGTACAAACAGTGTCTAAAACTCATGACAAAAAGCTAGCGAACAACAGGGCAGATAACTGAAAAGTTGCCTGCCCCATTTTTCCCAACTTGAAGCAAAATGAGACCAATCCCATTAAGAAACATTGTCACAAAGTATAAAGTTTTTTTTTAAATCAAGAATGCACCAACTACAAATGCTACCTTGCTTAATTTACGGCAAATGGGTATGGCTGTAAATTTTGCTACAGTAGTCGATTGTCATTGTGGTGCACAATGCAACGTTTGCATTGATTCCTACGAGCCACTAAGCCCCTTTCATAAGTCTCACGTACACTTTACAGTCACGGTTTAATGTAAATTTACGTTTTGTAGCGTCACATATGTTGTTAGCTTCTTTTGAATCTTTCTTCTAGTTTGAGGTTCTGTGCATCTATTTTGGAAAATGACATGCAATTGCACGACTTTGTAACGCTTGCGAAAGTCCGGAAGAAAGAAGCAGGCTTCTGATTGGCTGCCGAGCCGAGTATGCAAATTTCAACTGCAGGTAGTCTATGTTTGTGTGCTCGGCGACGGTACACGTGTTTTGTTAGCGCGTGAAGGCGAGAGCGTCAGTGAGGAGTTTGTTGAGCGCGCGGTCAGGACAAACCATCTATGATTTGGCGGAATTTAACACAAGTAGGTATTATTGAGCTTGAATATTTCGTTGTGTAATAATATGTTTTGAATGTTGAAAGTGATTCCATTTTTCAATAAATGTTGATTTCTTGACTTGAACAAATATCCCTGAATCAGCAATTAGAACTTGTCACTATACGTGATACTGCAAACACTTAAAAATAAAAGGAAATTTAAAATCATTTGTCCACAAAGTTTTATGAAGTCCACCAAGAATATGCAATCTTTAACAAGATTTTACGCTAAATTACAAAATGTCAGTTTAATATAAGAAAAAAACAACACCAAGAATATGCAATCTTTAACAAGACGTTCACAAAACGAACTATTTGTTGAAAATAAAAGTAAACAAATCTTTTTCATTTGTTCTTGAGAATAGGCTTACCTACATGCGACAGCGAGCTGTCCTCTCCTTCAGCCATTGTCGGTTAAAAAAGCGAGTAGATATACTTGGTTTTTCTGCTAAAGTTTCCGGGTTTCCGGGCTGAGGGCTGAGGTAAAGTGAGTATCCAATCACAGGACGCGTACGTCATGTTCAACGCGAGGCCCTCTAGCTGGCCTTACTGTGCCAACTCGTGATCTGATTGGCTGTCGCAACTATATATCAACTACATGTGCCCGTTCATGTACAGCGCACAGACGCCCTCACTGTTGATTCTGAAGGCGTCGGTCAGATTTCATACAGCCTGGCGACACAAACTAGCTGAATTCTGATTGGATTAAAAACTCTGACCTAAAACTACAACACTGAAAGGAGCATAACCAAATGGATATAATATAACATCAAGAAAACAGTATGTAGAATAATTATATATATATTTAGAAAAAATACTTTATTAATGAAATTGACTTTTATTATAATTATGATAGTGATGTCTGATTATGTTAGGCCAGCAGAGAAGGTCTTGCTGGCCCTGACGGCCCACCACTGATATATATATATATATATATATCCATCCTATCTATCTATTAATCCATCCATCCACCTATCTATCCATCCATCATCCACCTATCTATCTATCTATCTATCTATCTATCTATCTATCTATCTATCTATCTATCTATCTGTCTGTCTGTCTGTCTGTCTGTCTGTCTGTCTGTCTGTCTGTCTGTCTGCCCGCCCGCCCATCCACCCTCCCACCTCTCTCTCTCTCTCTCTCTCTCTCTCTCTCTCTCTCTCTCTCTCTCTCTCTCTCTCTCTCTCTCTCTCTCTCTCTATCTATCTATCTATCTATCTATCTATCTATCTATCTATCTATCTATCTATCTACATTCTTAAATCTTCACATGTACAAATGCAGATGAATTTGCTGGTAAGTAACCTAATGCAACACTTAATGTTCAACCTGAGCGTATCCGTGCACTTTGCAGACTCTGCTTTTTGTCTAATCATAACATTTAGCAAAGTCAAGCACCTTGACTTGCGCACTGTTTGCACAAAATTGTCTTTGAGCTCGTGACTCATCATGTGCAACACTTAAATATCCAGCCCACGTAAGGCTGTCATGTGGGAACTGCACCATCAGCGTCTCTCATGGTGGAATATTTTTGGTTTGTGCAAGGAGGTGACAGCTGAGTAGAAAATACTATCTTGCCAGCTGTGGAACTTTACAAAAAATGAATATATTCCTCATTAAGTGGCATTATTAGAGTCTGAAATAACGTATGCCCGGGGCATGAAACTTTTACATCGGGCGTACAACTTACAAAACGTCTCCGCCCGGGTGGACAACTACTTCAAAAATATATATATATATATATATATTTTTTTTTTTCAATTTGTTTGGCAATTTGCAAACTCGCACGTCAGCCAATCAGAAGCGTGCTTCGTGCTTCCGGACTTTCCTGAGCGTTATAAGGTTGTGCATTTGCATATCATTTTCCAAAGTAGTTGCGTAGAACCTCAGCCCCAGAAGAAAGATTCAAAATAAGCGAACAAAATTTATGACGCTACAAAACGTAAACATACATTATCCCATGACAGTAAAGTGTCCTTGAGAGTTTTGAAAGGCGCTTAGAAAATAAATATTTTATTTTTATCAAAAGCATCGTGGAAAGAGGAGTTCACGTGGCTTGTAGCAGACGACGCAACGCATACAATGCTTTGTGCAACATGACAAACAGTGTATGGACAAACGACAACTGGAGCAAAATTGTCAGTAAGGGATATTTACGATAAATTAAGCAAGGGAGCATTTGTGGTAGGTACATAATAAAAAATCAATAATACTTTCCAACAATGTTTTTTATTTGCGATAAGTTGTCTTATAGTGTTCAAGTTGTGAAAAATGGGGCAGGCAACTTTATGGCCGGGCAGGCAACTTTTCAGAGTTGTCTTCCCGGGTGTCCGGTAACTTTTTGTGATGAGTTTCAGACACTCCCATTATGTGTCAAATGTGCTAAATGTGTGCCAGCGAAGTCTCAAGATACAAACACAATGTGAGTGGCTGTCGGTAAGATCCATTCATAAGGTGAGACACATTACATTTCAATTAATAATTGCCATTCAAGTCATTTTTAAAGAAAATATTTCAGTCTGGTGCCAAAGAAAGGGATACACCGGCGTTATGTCGCAAAATAGCGTTTTGCTTTTCACTTGCCAAAAACGAGAAGTCAAGAGGAAGTCCACCACAATACGAACAACTCCATCTCAAACACATCCCTCAGATATTAGTTCCACTGAGGAATTTGTGTCAATAAGCTCCACAGTATGGGGTACCGTACTTTAACTTACCTTTAGAGCGAAGTCCGTGTACATCGGTGGAAGAGAAAGGAGTTTTGTTATTGATCTTCGTTGGGAGTTTCTAATCCTAGGTGGATTCCTCGCAGATGGCTGCGTTCAGGTGAGGATACTGAGATAGCATTTTGGAGGAGGCATTGAAGAGGAGAGGATTCAGCAGCCTGATTTGTGGTCACTTCTTCTCTTTTATCTTTGATTTCTTTATAGTACAGTGATACAGCGGCTTACAAACGCTTTAGCTCACAAACATTTCGCTTTACGACCATTACATTCGTGTGAATATGATCTTAGCACACGAACTAGTTTTCGGTGGACGAACCAAACCACACTGCGCCAGGCTGGCTGGCGGACTAGTTTTCGGCGGATGAACACCAGAGCACACGGTCGAACAGCGCCACGGTGGCTGACGAACTAGTTTTCGTCATCACTTTTCTTTGAGTGCAGATGTGGTTTGTTATCGAGTACAGTACTTTTGCTATTATGGACCGAAAAAGAACCCACCACAGGCTAGTGTTAAGCTCACGAGGACACAAAAACGAATTACAGTCGAGCAGAAGACAGAGATCATTGAAAAACAGGAACGAGATGTGTGTTTGTGTGACTTAGCATTTCAGTACCAGTATGCTAAGTCGACCATTGCTCCGTGTGGCTAAGGGTGTTTCTGTGTGGTCTAAGCAACGGTCTCAGGAAATAGAAGAGATTGAAAAACTTCTGTTGATTTGTATTAACAAAAAGCAGCTAGCAGGGCACCGTGTGAGTGAGGGTATTATCGCCGAGAAAGCATGGCAGCGTCACTCGGATATCATCAAGAGGCAACCTGGAAGTTCGTCATTCATTGACAACCACCATTACAAAGGTAAACAAAACGACATTATTATAAGTTTACTTCTTTAATTACAATACAATAGCACATGTATTATACATAAAATACAATACATATGTTGTGTAGTTCGTAGGCTTATTTAGTAGGTTTTATGGGGACCTGGGAACTGATTATTCTCATTTTTAAAGGTTTCTTATGGGAAATAAATGTTTGGCAAACGAACTTTTCGCCTTACACACACTTTCTGGGAACCAATTAAGTTTGTAAGCTGAGATATCACTGTAGTTGACACAGTGCTGTTCCTTCTCATTGTAAATTGGAAATCCACGTGTGGAGGGAGAGCTGCTGTGAGTGTGGGTTGTGGCAGAGAGCGGAACTGCAGTCCTGGACAATAGAATGTAGTGCGTCGGGTGAAAATGCAGTATTTTTTCAAATACGTATTTATGGTCATCAGTCACCTCTTTGATTTTTGATAACCGGAGAAGAAGACATTCTGAAATCTAAAACCATTTGCTTGTCAATGGAAAAAAATGCACAAATTCTTGTTTGTTGCGGGAAAACTCTTCGTTCAACAGGATTAAGCGCAACACATTGCTACCATGACAAATTCATTAGGGGGGGGAAAAAAAGAAGGTTTTAAGAGGCCAAGTCAATCACCATAACCAATAGCACATGCATTTCACCTCCTGAAAAGTAGACTGAAGAGAGAAACCTCCAGAAACAAACACAAACTGAGAGGCTGCAGTAGAGGCCTGGAAAAGCAAACATGAAACAGGCTGGTGAAGTCAGAGCAGTTGTTGGTAGTTAGAGCTTATGCCACCAAAAATTAAACGAGATAACTGTGAGTTAATTTTACCTTTTTATGCGCCAACTAACCTGATAGCACGGTCAACTGGAATAATCGCTGTCCCTGAAAGGGTTAATTATCTCCATTCCATTTCTTTTGCCGACTTGAAAATAATAGATGGCTTCAAACAAAATGTGATCTCTCTGCCCTGTGTCGGTTTACACATCAAGATATAAATACAGTGAATTACAAGCCTGAAGTTTTATCCGATGTCCCACTTTTGATCTGAAACCCAAATGTTATCCGGGTAGGGGACTGTATGAGTGTGTGTGTGTGTACGTGTGTGTGTGTGTGTGTGTGTGTGTGTGTGTGTGTGTGCGTGTGTGTGTATGTGTGTGTGCACGCGTATGTGCGTGTGTGTGTGTGTGTGCGTGTGTGTGCGTGCGTGTGTGTGTGTGTGTGTGTCTGTGTGTGTGTGTGTGTGTGTGTGTGTGTGTGTGTGTTTATGCACGTGTGGGTGTGTGCGTATGTTAATCAATATAATACTGTTCATAAACCTGGTATTGTCTAATGATCAAGCAAAACTAATATAAAACAACAATTCGGCAATATCACGAAGAGATGGTTATGTAGTCGGCAACCTTTTTGAAATTAAGTCCTACTTTTTTGATACTGATTAATGTGAAAGGCAAGTTTGATAGCTGCACTTCTGAGGCTGCTTCAGGATCAACCAAATGTCAACTATGGGAGACTTTTATGACAGCTGCCAACAATAATGGTCATAGTAAATGACTGCTGACTGTTTCTTTTCTTTTTTTGATGAACAACAGGTAATGATGACTTAGGTACGGGTTCAGTTCATAATATGTTAGGAAAAAAATAAGGAACAATATGCACTATTGTTTTCTCCAGTAAATTAAGATAATCAGTCGTTTTTCATAAATGAAAATAGAAATAAAAAAATAATGAAATGCTGAAATTTGAACAATAGTTCTGAACAGTTAATAGTTTATATACTGCAATGTACAATACGCAATCGCTGCGATTTTGACAGTTTTGCGAATGTATGTCGTGTCCAAGTCGGAACGAAACCAAGAAGACTTTATTTTGCCTCTCGTTCGGCCCCATGAAACATTGGAGGCTCGAGTGTGCAGGCAGGGCGTTATTGCCTATTAGGGGATACACTTCACTATCTGCAAATGCGAAAGGGACCTTGAACTCCAAGTGGGGCCACAAAATAAGACTGTATGGTAAAATTCACCGTTAACATAATTATAATATTACACCTATCTATTACTGTTAACTTTTAAAATTGAAAGGATAAGATGCAATTCATGTAAAGCAATATCCAATTAATATGCCACTATAACACCATATCAAATCAGATACTATAATTAAATGAGGCTTCAGTTGTGTGTCAATCGTTTAACACGTTGAGGGTGAAGATGATAACATGCTTCCAAGCGATTGGCCCCAACTAGATCGGCTTCGAAGTAACCAATTTACTATCTCCATCGATCGATAATGTCTGCTTTTGTTATTGTTGTATTATGTCTGCTTAGTTGGCATTGCTCCTGCAATTAAAATGTGCTTTGATTTTCCATGACTTTATGTCAAAAGTTTTTAGTTGTTTGTTGTATGACAGATGAAATTGCCTAAGTCGTGTAAATCGTTTCAAAGTATACATCCCTGTTACAGTATATTTTATATGTCTTCATATAATTATTTATTATATAATTATATAATTATCCGGATGGCTATTTTTTCTCTTTTTTTTTACATTGGCTGGTCAACATTTAATTCTCATGAAAATAAATAGAATCTAACCTGTCAATAATATATGTATACTGTATGTTATATACGTATTATGCATGCATCGACGATATCAACTTCATGTATTTTTCTTGTTTTGATTAGCATAATATTTCCCTTTATTTTATTTAAACTTTATTTTGCTTGAAATGATGTCTTGATAAAAATAATGACAATCTTTGCTGGAAGCATCATGAAAAATATATCCAAGAGCGTCATGTCGTTTGCTCTTGATTTCTTCTAGTTTGCCGTCTGACACGTCGCCGTCACATTCCCTTAAAGCGACAGACCTAAAGACACCGTTGGGGTTCTCGCACACACACTCCTTTGTGTAGAGATGTGACGCGTCTTGCGAAGAAACGCGTGCGCTTTCTTCTCCAACACTTCCAAGGGGCAGTCAATGACTTTTTCCATATTTATTCACCATTCAAACAACGAGAACTCTCGGCCAAATTGGAAAATGCTACCTGTCAGCACCTCAGTTGTGTAGAGCTGCAATATTTATTCAGTCTTGATTGACCTAAGCAGAAGCTTTGAACTCTGAAAAATAAAAACTTCCAAGCTTCTTTTCATCATGTTGGAGTCCCTCCATGCGCCCTCTCGACGTCTGCATCTTTCAACACAATGAGGCCCCCTGTTGGCATTTACTTAAACAAACATCACAGTAGCAAAATACCAGGTTTTTTTTTATTTCCACCTATCGGTGCACACTTTATACACATTTTTGCTATATTTTATTTGGATATACAGTGCATATTTTTATGTTATATTACCTTAGTATTTTACTACCTTCATAGAGCATGTTATGTTAGGCTGTGACTATATAGATCAGACGTGCCCAACTTCTTGCATGTGTGAGTATACTGTATATGTATATTCATGTCCCATCTCAAAACCTACCTTTTTAAAATTGCATTTTCTGTGAAGCTCTCTCTCTTGTTTCTATTTATAATTGTATTTCATTTATTGCATTCTATTTGTGATTGTATTTTATTTATTATAGTACCTATGCTTGTCTGTGACTATAAAGTGTCTTTGAGAGCTTTGAAAGGCGCTTAAAATGTAATGTACCAGTAATGGACCAGTTACCTACACCGCATGCGTATCGAAGACTCGGTGCTAAATGACTTGCAAACGACCTGATTCTGGGCCAGGGTGTCGTAAGTAGCAGAGCAGCGCGATCGCTGCGATCTATTGAAAGTCATACCTCGATCCAAACGTTTTGACTGTATATATATATATATATATATATATATATATATATATATATATATATATATATATATATATATATATATATATATATATATATATATATATATATATATATATATATATATATATATATATATATATATATATATATATATATAAAATCCTTGTTTGAATGGGTTTTAGCTGTATGTGTGTAATATATATATATATATATATATATATATATATATAATATATATATATATATATATATATATATATATATATATATATATATATATATATATATATATATATATATATATATATAAAATCCTTGTTTGAATGGGTTTTAGCTGTTGTTTAAATTGGGTTCCAGCTGAGTGAATACGTGACAGACAAGGATGACCACCCTAGAAAGCCATTGTTAAATTTCACAATTTTGTCACCTTATCCTATTGCGCCACACTGTGGAAGTCTGTAAGTTTTTGAGTTTTTAAGTAAAGATATTTGCTGCCATCCCGTGGCGTTTGTGCAGAACAACTTCTTCCTGCTCATGTGGCACTTCCGCCGTCCATCAATCCCTCCTTTTTTAATATCAACACTGTGGCGAATCTAATCTGGATCTCCTTTAAGGCAATAAAACCCAGATAGCTTCCTCTAAATGAGGTGACGGGCGCTTCTTTATATAGCTTTGAAATCCTCGTTTATTTTGGCGATGTGCGTGACAGGGTTGGGGGGGGGGGGGATTCGTGCAGGGTTCACTGGGCAGGATGACGAATATTCACGGTGTTCCAAGTGTGCATTTCCTCAAGTATTGTATTCAATGCTTATATGTACAATAGTGTTATCCACGGAGTTTGACCTGCGCACAAATGCTGTTTGAACATCTCTTCAAGCAATAGCCAATCTAAATTGTAATTCATTGAGCGCCCAGAACGAACCGAAAAGATATTGTTATAACTACTCGGTATGAATTATATTTGATTTTAAGAAACCAGAATTTGTGGAGATTGATACAGAAACAGCCGATGGGACTTTCAGATCGGGCTTTAAACCATCTATTCATATTCATAGACGAGTTCGTCTCTTATATAAAGTCTATTTCACGGATCATATTGGCCGTAGTCATGTTTCCCCCTATTTGTCAATTTACTTTAATGAAATAGGACAATATTTTTTCCCCCTGGGCTATACTCAGCATAAAATGTTCACTTAAGTTGGAAACAATTTCAGAAAATAATATTTGGTCAATGCGCACTTGAGTCACCCGCCGGACAGAAGCTAACATTGTCACATTTCAGTTAATTTCTTTTCACAGACGTACAAAAAGTGAAGAGGATGAACGCTTGAAAAGAAATGAATTAATTGATGTTTTTTTTTTTTTTTTTTTTTTGGGGGGGGGGGGGGGGGGATTATAATACACGCAGCAAAGAGTGAAGGCAAACAAGGAAGAATGGTCACCGGTTTTAAAAATAGTATTTTTCCCTGCTTTACTCGCTTTTGGGGAGAGACAATAATCAGCCTTTCACTTATGGAAAACAGGAGGATGGAGGCAGAACAGAAATGAGAAGGCTCTTGTTGGCTTAGCTCAATCAAGGAAGAAGGACTCCCTGTTATCTGTGAATAGAGCTTCTTCTTTGAGCGGACCAGAATAGATACAGCACGAATTTTTAATTCGTTTTTCTTGGACAGACAACAATGGTTTATTTGAAAGCTTGACACAATTTGGGTTTTGTGAAGGATTTTTTCCACCCCCCCCCTCCCCCCCAGCTCTCCTTGTCCGTGCCCAGCTGCCCATATGGGATGCGACGTGTGTAGTAAAACATCACAATGACACCGAGTGACAGGCGGCACAAAAAGCCCAAAGATGCACATCTCCCTGACTCCGAAACCACCGACAAACTCTGACACGCTTGCTTTCTCTCGGTCTTTTTTTCTTTTTCCCCCATTGTCTGCATCCTTGCGCCGCTGCTTGGCAACATACACGCCTTCAACATGGATCGGAACCGAGCCTGGCCTTTTGTTTCCGAGCTTGGTCTTGTACTTTATTGTGCATTGATAGAGTTCAACAAAACGGCACTTTTTTGATGTCGTCAAATAATATCGAATTAACAACCTTCTGCAATGCATTTACTGTGACTAACTACATGGCCACAAAAGTATCTAAAAGAAACACTTGCAGTATAGTGCCACTTAGCAGGTTTTTTTTTGACAACGATACTAGTGCAGCGTGTTCTACCGGAAACAAATTCCTTGTGTGTTCTACATATACTTGGCAATAAAGATGATTCTGATTCTGATTCTGATTCTGATTATTTAACATTTCACGCGTAGCCGGTTCTCCGTGAACTCACGCTCCAAATGCAGGAGTCCCGCGAGACGCGGTTTTGTAAATAATTAGCAAATCTGTCCTATTTAGCTGTTTGTTCAGTGATCAGTGATGATCTGGGCGGCTTTAACATCTGTTGAGATATATATATATATATATATATATATATATATATATATATATATATATATATATATATATATATATATATATATATATATATATATATATATATATATATATATATATATATATATATATATATATATATGTGTGTGTGTGTGTGTGTGTGTGTGCGTGTGTGTGTGTGTGTGTGTGTGTGTGTGACTGTGTGTGACTGTGTGTGAGTGTGTTTGTGTGTGTGTGTGTGTGTTTTATTAATGTAAATGATTCTTACTTTTTACGCACAAATTAAAAGAGTAACATTAGCTCAAAAAATAAATTGTGTCCGACAGTGACAGGAAATGTTCTTCTACAAAATGAATGTATGTCTGCGCGAGGCTCTTTTCGATGACAGCAGGGATTTGGGGAGGGGGGGGGGTGATTCTATTTTCCCTTCTTGTTCGCAAGTTAGGCGCCTAACAAGATAACACCGCGTTTATTGCATTAAACTCCATTTGCACAAGGCCGATGGAGCAGTTTCAAATACAACAAAAACGAGACCTTTTGACATAAAAGCTTCTTGTGTGGAGAAGCCCTCTTCTATTAAGTGAGTGGATTTTGGTCCCATTTCACAAGTGACTTTAAGCTTTCTCGTAAGGGCGCTCGGATTTAGAGGAAATATTTCAATGCCTTTCATTTGCACAAACAGAAACATTGAAGCGTTCAAGATCTATTCCGTCAAAAATATTTACCTGATTTAATTTTATTTATTCCTGCTTCTGTGGTTTTACGTTTTTTTTTCCGGTGCAGGTGGGAGCATTAATTGCAATAGAAACTACAACCATTTGATCTGATAATATTTGAAGGCATAATTCCAAATCGAAGCACAAACGATTTTGGCACCATTGAAGGACAACAAAAATGTTGATGATATCTGAAAAGTTGCCAGTGTTTATTCGTGGCCATAAATATTTTTCGGTCCATAAAAGAAGCAAGAAATTAACATTTCTATAATTATAAAGTGGATCGTACGTGCTGATAATAACACGAGGGCGAAGGGCGAGAGAAAAAATAGATATCTACAACCAACACACAACATAGTTTTACCCCAAAAAAATCACAAGAAGAGCATTGACATTCTCGATCAAATCTATTCGGGACAGTGGGGGCGTTGAAGCCAGTTCACTTAACGAAAATATGTAAACAGGGTGCACACACGGGCCCCGAATTAAACGATGTAGTGCGTGTGCTGCGAAAAAAAAGTCTTTCGCGCGTGAGTTTGCTTGGGGATATTTGCGCGTGTGGTGAAAGCGCCTAGGGCACCTTCCCCCCAAAACACGAGTGAGTCCCTTGCCTATTACCAAGTCCACTGTTGCGTTTGCACCAAGTGGTGCGCCGTGGGCAAGTGCGGCGTGGCAGCGGCGCCGTACTGCGCGTTGTACTGCATGTGTTGGAGCGACTGCGCGCCGTACGCCGTGAAGGGAATCCCGGCCTGAAAAGTGGCCGCCAAGTCCTGAGCTTTAAGGGTGTGACAAGGCTTCCCGTCTCTGACTAACACGGGCACGGCCACTCGCCGAGGCGAAGGCAGGTGGCTGATTTCCATACCTTTCTCGGCCCGGGCTCGTTTCATCTTATACCGGTGGTTTTGGAACCAGATTTTCACTTGGGTCGGGGTGAGGCGGATCAGGCTGGCCAGGTGCTCCCTCTCCGGGGCGGACAGGTACCTCTGCTGTCGGAACCGGCGCTCCAGTTCGTAGGTTTGCGCCTTGGAGAAGAGCACCCGCCGTTTGCGTTTCTTGCCCGAATCGCTGCCTCCGCTGCTTGACGTCTCCTTGTCGTTGTCCGGCGACTCGTCGTCCGCGGACGGCTCGGGGGATTTGGCCGAGTCTTGGGTGCCGGCGGAGAGGCCGTGCACTGCGGCGGCGGCGGCAAGAAACGGGAGGAACACTGTCAAAATGTTATGGCCGGCTCCAAAATAAGACACTTTATACTTGCAGGCGTCATGAATATTTCAAAAAAGTTGACATTTCAACATGCATGCGAGGACAGCATCCCCTCGCCAAAATAAATAAATAAAATAAAATAAAAATAAGCGGAGTCGCCGTTCAAATGTCTATTGTGTGGTTGCAAGTCTCCCACAACACCAGCGTGCATCCGCATCAAATCGAATTCCAAAACAAGCGTGAGAATACAAAGCACAGTTTGCTGAACGACGACGCCTCCAAATAAACGTTGAATGACTTCGTGGCGCTTGCAAGCATGACAATTCTTAAAGACGACGAGCCTCTTACTTACATGAATATTGAATACTGTCCGTGGTGGCGAGCCATCGCGTGTACGGATTGTCACTGGTGTCGTAAAAGGGGTTCTTTAAAGGCAGGTTCTGCACGTTTTCCAGGGGACTTTTGACCAAAACACCAGCGCTTTTCGTCGTGGACGTGCTCTCTGAGCCCTCCGTGTCCTCCTCCGCCCCGGTGATAGATCCCTCTTCGTCATTGGTGTCCGGCAGGTCCAAAATGTCCTTAACAGAGAAGCCCGTCTTTGTGTTGGTCAACGACATATTCTGTTGACGGGAGGGGGGC
>NC_142742.1:13550000-13580000 GCF_051943395.1 Hippocampus bargibanti | reverse complement strand
GTCCTTTTACGCCACATTGTGGCATCTAGAAGCAAATAATTTAAAGAGTTCAACCTATTCTAGTGCGCTTGTGTGTGTGGGGGGTGGGGATATTTTTTTCACTCCAGTATTTGCACAGGTTCCCCGTACAGACGTTTGCAGACATTATATGATGCTTTAAACAAGTTTCAGATACAGGCATGCAGTTTGGACACAGAATCCTGGAAGTTTTATTTGGTGTTATTTTTCAAACAAACGTTAAATGTTCAGTGGTAATTGGGGTGCTTCGTGGGAAGACAAATACCAGTTCACAGCGTGAGCCTCATCATCGAACCTTTTCTTTTAGACTCCAAATTGAAGCAACATTTTATAATAATAATAATACATTTTATTTCTAAGTGCCTTTCAAAACTCTCAAGGACACTGCGTGTGTAACGTACTGGTGATATGTCACAGAAGTGGTACTCCACAGACCTGAAGGTTGGAAAAAGCCATGACTAATCTATGGGAAACCTCATCATGTTCGTTTGAGAAGAAAAAAAGAGAAAAAAAAACAACTAAGCTGAACTCAATATGTTGCCTTGACCTGATCAAGCAGTTAAAGTGATATGGTCTTATGCTTCCAATCCATGGCTACAGTCAACAGTAAAAAATACTCTTAAATGTAGAACCCAACAAAGACAAGCATGTAATGGAATCACCCCCAGCTCTCTACCCGCCCCCCACCCACACCAAAAGGAAAAAAACCTCAGTCTTTTTGGAATTACAAACAATTTGCCACTTAGTGTTTTTATTTATGGTGTAAATGTCTTTTAGGTTAAATATCAACCCCCCAGTTTGTAAATATATATAAATTAAGTTCAATTGAGTAACATAAATTTAGCATAGGAGGTGCAGGACCAATGGTCCCGCTACAATGTTTGATCCAGGCTGCCATGCAATTTTCAAAATAAATATAACCACAGACGAAATACGATTTAAAACAACAACAACAACAAAGACATTTAACATGACAAAGCTCATAGCATTTAAATAATATTTGTTTGATCAATGGCCCTCGGACGATTAAAATGTCTCCTGATAGTAAAAGGCATTTAGTTATCATTTGCCAAATGTATGTGTTGCAGTCACGAGAAGTGGACACGTTCAGGGAGTTTCTTGAGTTGTTCAATACAAAAAAACATTTCCACGCACAGTTTGTCATCCAATCCTCCTCTTTTGGCTTGATTAGTATAATGTCAGTCAAAAAAAAAAAAAAAAACTTAAGTCCATACATAAATTGTTAGAAGTGTGTGTAATCATAAATATGAGCCTTTGGTTCTTCTTTTTAAAATTTGGCTTATTCGTCTCATGTAAGTGGATTACAGTGGTGATTTCGAGCTATTTTGATGCACAAGACCATCAGATGGGCCGCGGGATATCGCGGTAGCTTTTCAAACTTATCTTTGCCCCTTGATATCAGTATGGTGACAGGCAGAAAGATTTTAATACTTTTCTACTTGATGGCAGAAGCTAAAACATTATCCTGTGTGTACAACATTTGCGTTTGGTAGTGTGGGTGATATTTTTTTTCCTCAAATTTTTTGCCATGGTTCAAATAAAGTTGGGAACACTGGACTAGATTATATTGGCATGTAATTTTTCAAGTAGTGCGACTGAATGACGAAAAACAGGGATAAACACGACGCTACATATCACACTTCACCAGATCATCTCCCGAGACCTGAAAGCAGATCTGTCAAGAAAAACTTCTGTTAATTCACCTCAGTTCAGATCCACATTATTAGGCCTTTCAATTGATTCTTCCGTAGTGCAATCTGGTTTTGTTTCCACTTGGCGCGAGCAACAGCAGAGGGAAGTCCACGTTTCAAATCTTGTCAATCAAACTATCCTCCATTGCATTACACTCATGTCCTTTCCTCCGGTCGACACCAGGCAGCTGTCGTTATACATGAAGGTCACATTGGTCACGTGGCTGCTGTGGCCACCATAAACATGGCTGGGAGCCTGAAATGATGAACACAGCCAAGATTTGGTAACATTAGCCACCTTTCAAAAAGATTCGTTCACTGTGCCAAAAGATGCACACGAGTGGCAGCACATAACTGACAAAATATAGAGACTAAAATGCATTGAAAGACAATAGTCAAACCAACAAATGAATTTTCTGTGTTACTTATATACAACGATGAGAAGGTTTCTTCAGCCGTCATCTGTACAAAAGTGAAGGTTTCGGACGTTTCGCCTCCTATCCAAGAGGCTTCGTCAGCGAACTAAAGTCTGACTGGTCGTATCGGCCCCATTTATATATCCCTAATGTCCAGACCTGGTGGCGCCGGACACAGCTATGATAGGTCCCTACTCTCAGGTTGGGGGGGGGGGGGGCGGGACCTCCCCCTTTGTGGCCCCACTGATTGTTCCTACATTCCTGACTAACGATTGGCCTATTACCCCCACTCCCCCCGGTATCACCTCATCAGCATAACGACCCTCATCAGCATTGCGAAAGTTGCCTAACCTGTTTTGCCTGAGCAGGCTATTGTATGAACGATCCAAATTGAACCTCACACCACCAGACCGGTTTAATGAAGGATTTTGTTGTTTTATAAGAATCGCCTCTTTTACCCCCCTTTCAAACCAAACAAAAAAAATATATCAAATGAAATATAAAACAGAATTATAAGCATATGAAAAATGGGTGAGTGGGGGAGAGTTTAATTATAAAATTGATTTCAACTGATTTATCAAAAGCATTTGACACAGGTGACCAAAAACTTACCAATAACATCCCGACTCTATCTTTAAATATGCAGCTGCCTGTTTTCATCATCATCCCACCAACCTCATGAATATGGACTATACAATAAAACGTTACGCTGAATCCCAAAATGCCTTTCATTTCAACATTTTGGGAAAAAGTGATATAAAAGTAGAATGTCCTTGCGGTCTTCCAGTCAGGTTTCAAGAGTCACCGAATCAGACCTGACTCATCATGACACCTTATTTTTTGTTCCACTGTCTTTGTTATTAATTTCTTGTGTTTGTTTGTTGTCACGTTAATTATTTTTGCTCCATATACAGCTTTTTGGATACAGCGGTTGTTGTTTTCAAGTACTTTATAAACACAGTTGAGTTGAGAGATGTTTATACAAGCTGCTTTTAACGATAGCCAGTCTCCTAACCATGAGAATGCAAGTTTTCTGCAATTATCTCCAAACATGTATATTGTATTGAAACAAAGTACTTTGTTACCTCCCACCACAGAGTGTTTCACAAAGCAGAGTGGAGAACATTTACCCTGAACTGAGAGCACGGGAAGGAGAAGAGGTGGACCTTCCCGAAGTCATCCCCGGTAGCGAGGAGGCTCTTATCATTGGATCTGCTGCCAGCGTTGATGTCGGTGCCGTCTGAGCCATCAGACCACATGCCTGATGGGAAGGTAGGAAGTTAACAGTCACCCTTACTTACTTCCTATGATTCAGAAAAGAACCCATGACTAGCAAAGGTAGACATACCGAAAACCTGAAAGCCTAGAGTGCAGGTGTGTGTGGCCCATTCAATATCTCTGATGCTTTCCATGCTGACCACCTGTTTGCACACGGAGGGGATCCCTGAAATACAATTTAACATACACTTTAATCTTGATGTCTTCATTTGTTAATATACCATAAGGATAAGTTTTGGGGCACATTTTAGCCATGGCATCTTCAGAAATCAGAACAATAAAGATGGAGTTACATCTTACAATACATCTTCTAAAGTCATGTTCTTCCACATCAAAGTCATGAAAGTATATTGGACTGTGCTTCGGGGGGAGTCTATGTAGTTCCACAATGTTAAAAAAATAAACTCTTTTCAAAGTAGACTTCAACACACTTTTTTGACTTTTCTTATGACCCTTTCTTGATACCATACTGCCATCTAGTGGAATAAAAAAATCAAATTGGTTCATAAAGCATTTTGTTGCTTCATTTTCCCATCACTGCCATGGAGTGTAGATAAATACGCACTGTGCAAGTGCAGTCCATTTTCCACCCAATGATCAGATGCATGCGGCGGAAATAACCAAAACATGTTTCAAAAGTTACAAAAAATATTTAACCCTCTTTATGTTGAAAAAAAAATAATCACATCGATTATGTTGTGGGTCATTTTTATGCAAAACAGTCAAATAATAAGTGACATCAGCAACATCTGTTTCTGAGATGTTATCAACATACGTACTTAAAAAGAGAATACATATTTCCTATCCCATTGGGATATTTTAAAACTGTTTTGAAGAAAAGAAAAGGAAAGGATATCCAGTTCTTTAGTCATCCCGTAACATAATATGACGGTTATAAAACTGACTAAAATTGTTGTGTATTATCTCATTTTAGCTTACATGTGCAGGGGGGGACACGATTGTTTAGTAGGGACCGTTGTTCCGAAAGACGTTTGTGGGCCTCTGCATTTAAATACAAGTAGACATTTTCTGATCAACACAGGTTGACACCAGCGTGCACTTACAGTAGAGTATTTCATAGTCTCCTGAGTTAGACACCAGATACTGAGAGTCGACTGACCAGTCCAGGTGGGTGATAAAACTCGAGTGACCCTGCAAAAATTAAGCATTAAAAAATATACAAGTATATGTATAGTGTCATCCTGCACTTTAAAATGGAGTCAAAGGAAGTGGAGGAAGAAATGTAAATAAGATATTGTCGGTGATTGGAATGATGATACACTCACCGAACATTTCCCCACTCTGCTGTACTTCCTGCCATTTTCTGCCACGGCATAGATATAGATGTAGCTGTCATGAGAACCGATGGCCAGAAAGTTGCCATCTAAAGCAGTTTTTAAAAGGTAAACAAAGCAAACATGTAATCATCCAAGCTGTCCAAAAATATCCACATATACATTTTGTAAAGCAAGAGATTTAGTTTAAATTGGACATGAGGAATCGCCAAGTAAAGTCAAAATGGTCTTCTAAATTGAACATACAACAGAGGAGAGTGATGTTCCCATCCCTGTCAAATATGAATTATTAAAACAAATCAGAACATTAATGGAAGAGAATTGGATATTAAACGATGCTTCCAATCATGGTCGTTTTGATCATGTGAAGCAATGACTTCACCAAAAAATGGATGCTATAATATACACAGTAGTTAAATCAGATATTGGCAACTGGTGGCTTGTGACCACATGCTGAGTGGCCCCTTGATTCATTTAACAACATAGTTTTGCAGGCGTAGCACAAGCACACTTGAGTTAAAAAAGATAGCAACAAACAATGTTGTACACCGCCTGCAGACTGCCATGAATGCATCACATTTTGTTCATCTTTTATTCATCGCCACAGTGTGTGTGTTATTTACTAATATTCTTTTTATTGTGAATGTGACATATTAAGCATGTTTTTGATGCTGAATGGCTGTTGTTGCCACCGACAGACTGGGCTGGCCTCGTATAATCATGAAAGGATGAGTGACGTGCACTATGCGTCCACCTTTGCTCATTTCAGTACATAACTTTGATGCAAAGTATCCAACTCTGATGAGAACAGTTAAAATCCTGTCGTAGCAAAAATTGCAAAAACAAAAAGCACGATATGGACTCGATGTAAAAGGTACAAACCTCGGCCAAAGCTCATAACAGAAAGCTGTTCATTTCCATCTGTGTGCACCGTGACTAAATCTTTTGAGTCGGTGTCCAGTACCAGCCATCTGCAGAGCCAACCACACACATAAGAAAAAAAAAACGTATTGATAAACATATAATTGATTTAACATATGACATATTTTGGAGGGTAACAGATTAGTCAGTGCACCATCAAATATTTCATTACTTATGAATTTCCAACCAACCTGCCAATCTGGGTTCCTATAGCAACGACTGTCCCAGATGGGTGGAAGTCTGCGGACTGGGCTGTGTCCTGTAGGCATTCAGGAAAGTTCAACATTAATTTAAAAAAAATGTAGATGAATAAAACAAACTGAAAACAGAAACAACATCGTATCGTGCATTTCTCAGATCAAAACCAGCGCAAGCCAGGCGTCGAATTTCGATGCATTAGATGTGATAGTTCTACTGGCCTTTAGGGGGGAGTATTGACTCGACTTACTTCCATATTTTTACTCCACACGAGCTGATGTGAACTGGAATCCCACATACAGACCTGCCTATCATAGCCACAGGTGAGAAAGTGGGACCTACACGGATGCACGGCCAGACCCCATAACTCATCAGTGTGACCCTAATAATCAGGGGGGAAAAACAAAAAGATTAATTTGATATCTTGCAGTGTGCTCTCTGAGGCGGACATGTTTGAATGGCCAAGTGACTAACCTGAGTAATGGGCACAAACTCTCCATCCAAGCTGCCTTGCAAAACAAAATTCTTTGTGGTTCCAATGAGAACAGACTCCCCTCTGCCCTCTGCGACAGTCCGGATAGGACCAAACAAATCTGGCACCTGCGACGAAGACATTACAAACTGTGTTCTTTGGCGAGTCTTTAGTCACATTCATCTTTGTCTGCAAATTCTGATCCCAATCAAGAGCAAAAGAAGACATCATATGTTTTATTTATGAAGCGCAAAATCAACTGCCTACAGGAGTGCTGCTTCTTGCCAACGTAAGCAACTGAGTTCCTTTCTTTCAACCCGGCGCAGATGGTACAGACTGTTCAATATTTTATCACAGCATTCAGATGACTCTTTCAATCCAACGATAAGATGCTCAACAGCAAAGCTTGCATGCTTACTTGTGTGTGGAAGCAGAATAATAAACTTTCTGGGAATGTCACGCAATGCTATCCGCACAAGTTTCACTGTGGATGGAACCGATTTGAAAAACTCACAGTTTTGAAACTATTTAGCTTTTCCTGAAAAGCACAAAGATGCCACAAAATGGCAACAAAGCCATTACTATGTATGTAGTAAAGTAGTGCAGTATTTGCTCAAAGTAAGTACGCTGATGTGATACATTGCACCTGTGAGATAAGTTTGGAATCACCGAAAGAAGGTAAGTTTAGCCTGGGTTGTTGTGGAAGGTCTAGAGATTTTTGCTGCATGTGCATGCACGCCGGTATGCAGTCCAGAGTGGACCATGCCTTTCATCAGTTTGAATTACCTTTTTAAAAAAAGGAACATTTATTTTCATTCATTTTTATGATTACACTGCACTAATAGCTTCATGAAGTCACTTAGGTGCTACTTACAGGACAGGTACCAAACATCGACACGTGGCGTAGTCATTGCGATTGTCTGCAAACGCTGTGTGATTCATTGACTCACTCAGGTCTTCAGTGAGATTTTATGGCTCAATATGCAAGCATTTTTTTACTTAACTGAGTTTGTACTTTTTCACAGCTCTTGGCTTATACAATTACCGTCATAGGTTCTCTCAATTTTCCATCGTCAATCAAAAAAAGAAAAGGCCACAAAGGTTTTTTTTTAATCAAGCACAACTCATTTTTCATGTAACACTTTTTCACTCCGATCAAAATAGCAGTGAATGAGTTAATAACAATTATCCATTGGGGAAAACATATTTTGAACTCATTCACTGCCATACATGCAAAAATGTGTCCACTCTTGTGCCAGGGTTTGTCATTTTCACTCAAATTCCTGGACCCACAGAATATTGAGTTTTAGGACTACATAAACATTCAATGCAGAGTAAGAACACTTAGACTTTCTTCTTTCATCAGAAAAAAAAGAGTTAATTCCTAAGTTATATGGGTCTGGAGTAATATGAGGTGCAAATGGGGGTGGCTGTACAAAAGGCAAAAGTCTGCACCCTCGTGGGAGGGATAAATTACAAATTTCCCCACTGTGGGACTATTAAAGGCTTTCTGATTCTGATTCTGAACATTGCCGGAAGTCTGACCAGTGCTTTATCGGCACCCCGCACAAGAAAAACCAAAACCCAAACAAATTCGGAAATGGCGCTCCACATCATATTTTCAATTCCCGAATAAATTCTTGAATGGCGGTGAATGAGTATTTCTTGGGGAGGGGCATCAATTACGAGCAAATCCTGTAGGATTACTGGATTGAATCTATTTCTATGTCCATTTTCAGTGACAAATAACAGATGGCAACATTTACTGTCCAAATATTCCCGTGCTTGTATCGTGGAGGCCCATTCCTCACCTCCACTGTTTGGACCTGCTGGTAGCCGCTGTCCCAGGAGATGAGGCGACAGTCTTTTCCTCCTGACACCAGAGTGCCATTCCTCAACATGCACAGGGCAAAGATGCTCCCTTCGTGAGCTCCGTGGATGACGTGGCTGATGCGATTAGTGCCTGCGTGACAGAGACGGACGGACAGGATAAGATGGACGAGAGGCTTTCAGCCCAGAGAAAGTGGGCTTGCTGGAAGCCGCCTTGTAAAATGGCCGACAGTCAGACGAGTCAATCGATAGAGTGGATCAGTAAGAGATTATGTTGGAAAGCGTAGGAGTGCTGTGTCTCTTCTTCACAAAGTCCCCAGGATGACCCTGTTTTGTTAGAAACAGGCAGCTTTGAAGCTAATTAGGAGTTTAGAAGGATAAACATATTGATTCGCTGGATTCCCTGGAAGTCAGCGCACAACCGCGTCAAGATTCCTGTAAGTATAATGTACCTTTTCCCCACACCAAAATGTTTCCACTTGAGTCCCCAGTGATGGTATCTCCATTTTCTGCGAAGGTCACACATAAAACGAACTTGGGCTTCTCCTGTTTCTGTAAATCACCAACACACAAGAATGGGCCCAGTTAAACACACAACAATGCAATTACAGTAAAGTCTCGTTATATCGATATTCTCGGGAGTCGGAAAGAATATCGATATAATCGGACTATCGATATATCCGATCCTGCGGCATGTAAATTTTCTCCTTGCGTTCATAGAAATAGTATCGTAATAAGCAGTACTATCGATATAACCGATATCGATATGACGAGACTTTACTGTATTGTATTAATTAAATAAAAATTAACATTACATTAATTACATAATTAATTACATACAATTAACCAGCACCATTCTACAGCTGAGCATTGTTCGCCGATTCATCTATTCTTTTTTTCTTTTTTTTAAAGGTGATATTGTAAGATTAGGATGAACTGATGAACAGGTTTGGGGTTCGAATCTCAGCTTTGGCCTTACTGTGTGGAGTTTGAATGTTCTTCATGTTCTTGCACGAGTTCCTTCCACTTACCCAAAACATGCATGTTTGTAGCATTGTGTCATAAACTGTCTAATAGAAATAACATCAAATTGAATGAATGGATGAAGATAGTGTGATGTTTGACCTCAAAAAGTCCTTGTTTCTTGACAAGCATTCCTTTTTCCAAGCTCCAAAAATGGAGGTGTGACTTGCCGCAGGTCACCAGAATGTTGCTGTCGGTCGGGTGAAAGTCTGCAGCAAAGACCGTGTCGTTGGATGTCTGTAAACAAGAGAAATGAGTTGGTATTGTGAAGTGGTGCACCTAATCCAAGATCCAATAAAATGCTGTCCCTGCGTGGTGTTTCTTCAGGGACCTCCAAAAACATGCATCGCAGGACAATGGAAGACTCCAAATTGATCTTACTGTCCTGGCTGTGAGTATGAATACGTCTGTTTAGGCTCTCAGTTGTACAAGAGTGGTCCATTGAAGAAAAGGATCTTCAGCCATCATCTGAGTCGTCATCTGTACTTCTTTGAAGGTGTCGGACATGTCGATCCTCATCCCAAGAGCTTTGTCAGCGAACTAAAGTTGTGCTGGTAACCCTGGCCCTATAAATTAAGGTGGTTTAAGGTTTAATTTAGACTGTGCTGTCTTCTTAGGGTGATACCACATAGGCTTAGTCATGCTAATTAGGTGAAACCAGAGCCAGGGATAGAAGAATACAAGTAAACCGATTGACTTCAGGGAGTGGTCTACTGCTTCCCGAACCTTCGAGCACGGACCTATCAGAGGTCCCATTTGGGATATAGGGCCAGGGTTACCAGCACAACTTTAGAAGCTCTTCAGATAAGCAGCGAAACGTCCGACACCTTCACAGAAGTACATATGATGGCTGAAGAAACCTTTTCCTCAATGTGAGTATGAATGGTTGTTTGTCTATGCGTTGTCCCTCAACTGGCTGGCAACCAGTTCCGGGTGTCCCCTGCCTAGTGCCCGAAGACGGCTGGGATTGGCTCCAGCCTGCCCGCGATCTTCTTGAGGAAAAGAGGCTTGGCTAATGGATGGATACATTCTTATTAAAAACAAACTCATTGATTTTAATTCACCAATTATGGGGAAAAATGCAGCACATGTTTAATGTCTTAATAGAATACAATAGAAGTACGCGGGCCATACTTGGCAACGGACGGATGTATGCACATATACTGTACATGCAACACACCTTGACTTCAGCCAGTCTGTCTTCTCGTTGCCAGTCCCATACAGACAGCACATGGTCATTAGAGTCGTCAACAACACACAATGTGTTTCCTCCATTCTAAAATATAAAAACGAAGCAATACAAGACATGACATTTACATGTAAATGTCAAATGTCGCCTTTGGACGACTAATCTTGTTTCCTCACCGACTTAGAGAAAGCCAAGCAGACGAGGGCTCGCTCAAAGTAAGCGGCTCCCAGAACATGGAGGGTATTGAGGCTAACGGAGTCCCACACGCGAATATGTGGCGCCAACTGCAAGCCAATACCCCACAAAGAAAGAGGTCAACAATTTTATAATGCGATAAGGAGATCAGCAAACTACATCTCACTCAAAACATCATGAAATGCTAACATTGGAGTTCACTTACTTTTCCCTCTAAAGATGTACCCGCCACCTGCCCGGTTGCTATGGTGATTTTATCCGGATGGACTGCCAAGCTGATGAGAATGTGAAAACATAAAAACAGTGAAAACATCTTTCAGCATCAATTCATCAAAAGTAGTATTTTTTTAGTATTTGAATAAAGATGCGAGCAAAGGACTATACAGTATTTCTGATATAATTATCAGAAAGTACCAATCTATTTTATGTTCCTTAGTGGTTTTCATGGAATATTTTAGCCTTAAAACTTTCAGAAATATTCTTTGGGAGACACTAAATACAAAAACAAGCAAAAACGGCAAATTTTCCATTTCTAAGCATTACGAAATCTGAACATTTTGGCAAAATGGAGAAAAGATTCAGCTGGCAAAGTACTTTTAAGAGATTACCGAAATTAAACGCTGCTTTATATATATGAGCATGGACCGCACACTACTTCTACAAGGGGAAACGGAGTCGGCTGCTGCTGACAGTAGGTGTGAGACCTGCTACGGTTCAATATTACCGTATTTTCCGGTATACAAGGAATGGTGTATTTTCAAACGTTTTCCATATATAAGGCACACTAGACTATAAGGCACACCTTCAATGAATGAAAAAAAAAAATTACAAATCTATATATATATATATATATATACACACACGGTACGGTACGGTAAATACAGTACCTTTCGGACCACAGGAGTGACATTGGATAATATCGGAGGGCGGTGCAATGACACTGAATTAATCAGGGCTACATTTTGTGTACCATTTGATGTCGTCCGTGTGTCCAGTGTAGTGTCTCTGCAGCTGCTCGTCCACGTTGAAGAGGACAACCACAGAGGCAATGAAGTACACAGTTTCTCCAGTGGGCAACAAGTAAAGATTTGAGCGGCAGTCTCGACCGCGATAACCATATCTGTTAATGATTATGGTCAACAATATTGTTTCGGGAAAAAAAGAGATCTCAAATGTTAAAACTGAGAGCTACTTAGTGGGACCATTCATTGCTTTCACATTTATTTTTATTTATTGATTCATGTTTGAAAAAAGGATACACCCAGTCCAGTTTGAGCTTGCTGCCCGGAAGGTCTGCTCTCGCTTCCAGACAGTAGCCCTCCACTTGGTCTTTGGGCATGAACATGGTAATGGGACGGCCCTTCAAATACATTTTCACATAACCTTCCTCTGGAAAAAGAAAAAGAGGGGATTAGTTGGATAAACGCAATAAATGCTGACGGGATTATAACATTTTGCAGGACTGTTTTGGCAGTGAGGTAAGAAAATGGTTGATGGTGTCGGTTCCATAAGAGGATGAATGATATAGGCTAGAAAACACAAATGAGTATTTAAACGGACTTTATTAGCCACTTCAAACACATTCATGGGACAACAAAAAACAAATTGAAAGAAAACCTTGTTATAACACGGCAACATTTGGCTTCGCAGGACAGGTTAATTAACATGAAAATGCCGACAAAAGCAGTTGAAAATGTCATGGAAAAAAATACACAGTATAGCATAACCGAAAAGTCAAATACCGAGACAAACCAAATAAAACACAGATGATGACAAGATTTTTGAAGTTTTCTCCAAAATAACGTGTAATGGAAGACCTGTAGTTTGGTTGGTCATGTAATAGGTAGAAAACAAAATTGGTCTCCTACAACCGTGTGGAATAATGTTGAAGAAATTGGGGCTCCATTCTGGCTCCTTCAAGGGCTGCTTTTAATAACAAATCTGAAAATATTGGCTGGGGGATTTTATGGGGCTGCGGTAACTTGGTGTGTTTAGGTCATAGTGCGACGACTGATTCCTAGTCTTATTCAAGTGGAAACTAACATTTGGAGTTTTTCTGACTGTTGGCACCCTGACAGCGGCTCTTTTTCTGGCCATGCGAGCCTTGATGTTTTCTGGGGATTGGCAGAGTCTTGCAGTGGAACGCGCCATTATGATCGAAGCGGGAGCACTGCCACTTGTCCCCATCGGTGTGGCGCATCGGCTGAGGTAAATCTGGACTGTAACTGGTGTGGGTGGGCCACGGGGGTTATACAGGGAGGGAGGGAGGGTGTGGAACAGAGGCCAAGAGGAAGGGTTTGGAGGAAGTCAGTGACATATGTTAGACAGCTTCTGTCATTGTGGCGCTAATATCATGAAGACACAAGAAGGAAAGTCAAGGGAGTGGACTGTGATCATAAAATAAATCTAGATTCCAAATTCCAACGGGGGGGTAACAAAGACACATTTGGAATAAGCTATCAGAAATTCCATTGGATACACTTTATGGTTACCAGTGGCGGACCATGAAGGCCTGCAAAGCCTTCTCTGCTGGCCTAAAGATATCTGAATCACAGACTGATTTTAATTATGTATTTGGTCCTTGAATTCATATTAAATACAGTAAAGTCTCGTTATATCGATATTCTCGGGAGTCGGTAAAAATATCGATATAACCGGACTATCGATATATCCGATCCTGCGGCATGTAAATTTTCTCCTTGCGTTCATAGAAATAGTATCGTAATAAGCAGTACTATCGATATAACCGATATCGATATAATGAGACTTTACTGTAATTCCAAATTGTCTTTTAGCTTCCTTTCATTACTTTTTCCTTGTTGCACTGCTTCCAGATGTGTGTTTTCGTATTTAAAGCATTTAACCAATCACATTTCAGCCATTATTTGTTACCAGGGTCAGAAATCTACCGGGACGCCTTCAGTTTTGCGGGCCCTGTTGCATCAAATGTGTCAATGTAACTGCTGATTGCTCTATCTAACCAATCACATTCTGAGTTCCCAACCTAAAGGTGGACCAACGTGTTCTTGAAGGCACTGGTCAACGTCAGAGTTTTCGCAAACTATAATTGGCTAGTTACTAGTCTGATAACAAGCCGCGAGGGAAAAGAGAATTCTGGCCACAGTGAGCACAATGTATCGGAAGCGAGCTGCATAAGCACATGTACGTATTGTGTTGATTTAATAGCAGTTCTATTCAACCCACAATGGCCGAAGAAGGAAAAGAAATTGATTTGGTTGGAGATTTACTATTAAAGCTATTTTCAAGACGGACTTTTAGAAAAGATCGGACAGCTATTTCCTGGCTAATGGTAACCTCTCTTGGACTTGTAGAAAATCACACCACACTTTATTACAGTCTGGACTGATTGAGACATAGCACTACTGATGGCCGTGCGATGACATCTCCGGCCCACCACTGATGGTTACCGATCTGAGCTTTGAGGCCTCACTTGAGGGCCTCAAAAGGTTAAGAGAGTTGGCCATCACAGCATTACATAGGGACAGGTTTTGTTATTTTATCAGAATAAAAAAAATGTATTCAAACACAGATGCAACCTATTTCATTAGAATATCAGGTAAAATGTTGTTCAGAAAACCTTGATAGATGAAGGACTTCTCACTAAACTAATTTCTACTTCTAACGGTTCTTAACCTGGATTCAATCTAATCTCTGTCATTAAGGTTAAGACCGCCGAACTCAGCATGTAAATCACCAGTAGTTATGACACGTCGGCTTGCCCATCACTTGCTGGTTTATTTTATGTACAATTTAAATGTATGCTTCTACTCCATGTGTTGATTTTTTTCCTGTTTTTAATAAATGCCTTTGTAAAATGTTAGAATGTGGAAGGTAGCTGGAAAACAAGCAGCCCATGCTAACGCCACTAAGGAAGGCTTGAGCTAAGATTTAAAGCCTAAACCTCTTGACAGCAGCGGACGCACAAACCGTGCATCAGCTGTGTTGCCACTTAAGCCCAGGTTGCTAACCTTTGGTTTGGATGGAAGAATTATTTTTTAGGCAAGTCGCCCTATTCCTCATTCTGAGAAGTGTTCCATGATTTTAATTATGCACCTGAAATGACGTACAAATTTCCGGTAACAAATAGATATCTTTAAAATGACCAAATATATCACTAATAAGGACAAAAATATTACTAAAAGGACAAAAAGAATATATCTAAAAGTGCATGCAAACAAAAAAGAGCTTGTTGGCGGTGCAAATAATTATTGTATGGTAACTAGAACGGAGGCGGCTCTACAAGCTCTGCGATGCAGCGTGATCATAGAACTGAAACTTCAGCGAGGTTGCCTGCGTGTGTGTGTGTGTGTGTGTGTGTGAAGCCTTGACGAAGGCGACAAAGCAAACATAAGCCAGGCAAAACACTCACAGCATTGTCTGATGTAGCGCTGAAGTGAGGTGGCTGAGTCAGTGACGTCACGGTGGGACACGGTAAGTGCACATTAGATAGGGGGTTTGCTGATGCATTTGTTAACACCGTTTGCTCTCAAAACAATAAAGCTAACACACTCACAGTTTAGTAAACCACTCCTGCCTTGACAGCTCTCTGATCATTTTTTACACTCTTATGGACGGGCTTTCATGTGAATTGATCAGAAGAGTCCAGAGAGCTGTGAAGTCCTCGGTGGAGAGTGAGGGAAGGTGAAGGGTATCTGAGGGGGCCATTAGAGGGAGGAGCATACCTTTGCAGTGTGTCACACGTCGCATCCCTTGTAAAGGTCACAGAGAGAGACACACGCAGCAGGTGAGGGGTGTCATGGCTTCCTCACTTACTGCTCTGTTACAACAGGTGAGCACATGTTCTGACTCTTGAGTTGGTCAACACAACTTCCGTGCTGTGTCATGGCATCACACCCAGTCAGTAACAATGCACATTGGCGCTGCTTAGCAAAATGTGGAATAAATTATGTAATTATGCACACACATTATGTATAATTATTTAATTAAATAATTTCAGATTTGGATTATTGTAAATAACACAATATAAATGATTATAAATACTATATAGTAAATATAAAAATTACACTTTACAGCTCAGCTTGAATTTTAAGTTTATGATTATAATTAGTTATTGAGGTACACATTTGAGCCCCCCCCCCCCCCTCTACTCCAATAACCAACAACTGTCCTGTGTGTCCCCTTTTGAAAGAAAATGTGGCCTTTGGACACAAAGGTCTTCCTTGTCCGGGTCTACGTGCTTTGTTAGGTGCTACAGTTCGATTTCCACAAATATCAAAAGCGTGTTGGCGTTGGAAGGTGTGAACCATTCACTTCTAATTTAATATTCAGTTCCATTTATGTAGTTTCTCACATTTGTGTTTTTCATTACTGTCTAAAGGTTAAGGCAAGTAATGAGATGTCTATCCTGTTTTTTCTCTGATAAGTAGAGCAATATGCACAATTACAGCCAGTTTTTTAAGTGAAAAACCTCAGCAAGTGGTCACAGTGTATCTTGTTTGACTAAACAATGCAGGAAAGATGCATCAGGGGAAAAAAAGGACGAATGATGAAAATGAAAGAATGAATGAAATGCGATAAGGAAATGACTAAACAATAACACAATGTGAACATGTGGTAGGATCAACAGAAACATATACAATATAATAAAAAACATTCTGATTTATATACATGTATGATGTAATGTGTGTGACAGAGATTATCGGATAATGTCAGGGTGCTATAAACGAGAAAAGAGCACTTACCTGCATTGAACACTGGGTCCCTCTGCTTGCTGCAAAGTAAACGAGCAAACTGTCAATCAGCATCGTTCCTGCACATGTTCGCAATGGACATCTTCTTGACTTGGATGAAGGTCACGGGAAAAGTTTGCTCGCTCATGTGTCAGAGATATTTGTTACCTGTCGCTTCTTTTGCCACTTGAATTGCTGCCAGTGGACCCCGCACGAGTTCGGTTGCCCTTGGAGTCGCCCGAATCTTTTCGCGTGAGGGACCCAACATGCTCATTGGAATTGGCTCTCCTCACCGTGCTAGGAGGAAAATGTTGAGAAATACTATTAGAAAAATTTGCAATTTATGTCAGGAATTGTAAATTGTCTACGCCTAGTTTGCGTGTTTGAATGACATTTAATTAATTCTTTCAAGAACAATAGTTAACTAATTCACTGCCATATCGGGAATTGATATGACGTTCAGCGCCATTCCCGAATTTGTTCGGGTTTTGTTTTTTCATGTATGGATGCTGATAAAGCGCTGGCCATGGCCTCTGGCATTTTTTCATTTTCCACAAGGGGCAGCATTTCCCTTTCTTACACGTTAGCGTTTTGTTGCAGCTTCAGCTCTTGTTAAAACGCTATATAAACCAATATGTATGTATTGCATTGTATTTTGGACAGTCACCCTCATTTCAAGCTCATATAACTCCAGACCCATATAATTTAGGAATGAACTTTTTTTCTGATAAAAGAAGAGAGTCTAAGATTTCTAACACTGTACTGAATGTCTATGTAGTCCAAAAACTCAATATTCTGTCGGTGCTGGAATTCAAGTGACAATGACAAAGACCCTGGCACTGGAGTGGACACATTTTTGCACATGTCTGGCAATGAATGAGTTAATAAAGTGGACAGCTTTTCAGGTTACAAGTTACAAGAAAGGGTTAACATAAAATTAATTTTAATCACAAAGATTGATATATTGTATTTATATATTCGTCCATCCATTTTCTGACCCGCTTCATCCTAACAAGGGTCCTGCAGGCCTTGCTATCCCTATCAAGCTGTCTTTGCGAAGTCGGCGGGGAACCACCTGAATTGCTTCCCAGCCAATCGCAGGGCACACAGAGATGAACAACTATTTGCCCTCACACTCATGTTTCGGGACAATTTGGAGTTTTCAACTGCCATGAATGTGGATGAAAACTGCAGTACCCGGAGAAAACCCACTCAGGCACAGAGAGAACAACCAAACTCCACATAGGAATGCTAGAACTCAGATCGAACCCAGTACCTCTGTCTTATTCCCTTTGCACTGCGCTAACCACTCCAACACTGGGCCACCCAGTTTCGATATACGATATACAGTACTTATTCAGAATTTTATTGAATAAAACAGTTTTTATTTTTTCTTATCCTTTTTCTCCAGATTTACAGTCAGATATGTGGCATCACTTTTGGATTACATTTAAAGTTACAGGGCTACAAATTTCTTGTCTGCTGCTGTCCTTGTCTCCACAATAACTATTCAACCATGACCCTAATTCTGTTTTATTTTTGGGATAGTTTCATTCATAATATACAGTAAAGTCTCGTTATATCGATATCGGATATATCGATAGTCCCGGTTATATCGATACTATTTCTATGCACGCACGGAGAAAATTACATGCAAACAGGGTCGGATATATCGATAGTCCCGGTTATATAGATATTTTTTCGGACTCCCTTGAATATCGATATAACGAGACTTTACTGTAATGACATAAATGGCATGATAGCCCAAAAATAAAAAGGGGTTCATATGTTGGCTTTTTGACTCCCTTGTGGTTGGACTTGCACCAGCTAAACCTGATCAATTGAGTCGCTTGACAGCCGGGTTTCACACACAATAAAAATACTCCATCAGCAGTCCGCTGGCCCATCAGCCCAGTCAGTCACCTAACCCACCGGATTGGTATTCAAAAACATCCAGTCTTTTTCAGAGTTATTTGTTTGCTATGGGGAAAAAATGAAGATGAGAAGCTCGTGTTTGCTTTGTTAGCCAGAGATAAATCATACTAAATGGATCAAATGGCAGCATCCTATGGGTGTTGTCAAATTCATGCATTTTAAATTTGTAAAATTATGAAACCGATTACATGTGAATATTACCTATGTATGTAATTTGCAAATTAAAAAAGCATATTCAAGGTTTGTTGTCATCATCATGGTTAAGTCATCTCATCTCATCTCATTTTCCGTACCGCTTATTCCTCATTAGGGTCGCGGGGGTTGCTGGAGCCTATCTCAGCTGTCTTCGGGCACAAGGCGGGGGACACCCTGAATTGGTTGCCAGCCCATGGTTAAGTCATGTTAGACTAAAAGCAATAACATGTTGACATGCTCACCTGAGTAGCGGTGAAAGAATTCTGGATGGCAGAGACAAAGGAGACAAACTACACATCTTATTACAAGGCCACAGGCCGTACTTTGGCCGCCATGCAGACATTTGGTGTTACAGAAGGTGAATAATTGGAACGAGAAATGGACAAGAATACCACGGGGACTTGAGACTAACTTTTACCACATTTGTTATAATTAATGATCTTGTCTTATTCCCTCAAGAGACAACCGTGAAGAGAATTGGAGCTGTACTTTGAATTTTCCAACCAGCTTGAATTGAATTTTCCAACCAAATCTCCAACCAGGGAGAACTCGTCAAGGCTCCCATTGGAGAATAAAGTGAAGGTTTTGTTTTTATTCTCAAGATAAATAAAATGCTTATGACACTACAATTTCTAGCTACCGTATAAATTTCAGCTCACTTTTTTTCAGCACACTTTTCACCTTGCACACACTTTCTGGGAACCAATTAAGTTCGTAAACCAAGGTATCATTGTACAGTACAATTAGCCATTCATTTCTGTCAAACCTAGAGATATTTCATACAATTGAGAAATTCTCTTTTTGACTCCATTACTGAAAAATGAAAGCACGAAGCGGAAAGAAATTCAGAACAATTTTGATCTTTTGGGATTGGTCATGACTGTTTTCCAAGGTTCATCTTATTACGGTAATAGCATACAGGGATGTGAAAAGCTTTGTGCTCCCTTGATAACAATGGCACCACAATTATATGCATGAACACACACACACACTGCACACACCGACACACACTCTTTCTCTGGGTTTACAAGCCCTACTAAGTGTCAGTTGTTTTGGCAGACAAAGTGATAGATGGGAGGGATTGATAGTAGGTATTATCAGACATGACCATACCAGACAAGTAAAAGTGCTACAATCTGTCAAAGTGGCCCATCTACAGCCATTCCAATTCACCATCACAATTCCCCAGTGAATTTGATGAATATTCTTTCTCATTTGCTCACCTCCTGTTGGATGCTGTGCTCAAGTCTTTCCTGGATCCAGACCCGGAGGGGGAGGGCAAAGTGCCACTGCCTTTCTTTGGTAAAATGGTACCGTTGTTCACTGAGGGCCTTAATGGCAGGGTAGCGATCATTGGTCGGCCTGGCAAAAAAAAAAAACATAGGAAAATAAAACTACAAAAACACAGCTATTTTTTAATATATTGCAACTACCGGTAGCTGAATTATTTACTGAGATGATGTTTCTTAATGACAGAAATGGGCTACATGTAAATGTTATCGCAGTATCCTAACCACCGAGTCATTGATTGATACAGGCTTGCGTAAGCCAATGCCAAAATATGAGAGCTTCAATATGACTTAGCCATATGGCGCTAGGTTGGCCGGCCACATTGAACGCAGTAGAATAGTTGGGTAAGTGGAAAAAGCAGCACATACATTGTATATGTGAAAACTACCTACACAGCCCACAGTGACTGAACCCTAAGACTTTATTATATTGAAGATTATTTATTTCAGCCAGCCTCCTCCAAAAGAATGTCATGTAACTATTTGATCCCATGACTGTCACTCTGACTGTAGTGATCAAAACTCTGGCTAAAACTAGAATGGGGCATACAACTACTGTAATCTTGCTTCAAATATTGTTAATGCTGTAGATGTATTTAATTCAGTAGTATGGGAGCATTTTGGTTACACAATAGAGAACAGAGACGCTAAATTGACAATCCATACTACCAGCAAACACTTTTATATATATTATTTGTATACACATGTATTTGTAATCATAAATATTGCATGCGAATACTGACACAAAAATACAAAAATATCAAATTTCTCTCATCATTGCAAATTTCGCCATTGTGGGACTATGAAAGGCTTTCTGATTCTGATTCTTTCTGAGTGCTTTTTTGGAAATGGGATGTCCCGAAATGTATTTTCATTTATTTCAATGCCAGTCTGTCAATGTATTCCTTCACATGAAACTGGTCCATAATAAAACATAAAATACTAATTCATTTTCCAGAATATTGTTCCGTGACTGGCAATTGTAAAATTAGTCCATGCACCTTCAGAATAAGGTGTATGCATGATCAAAAATGCGCATGCACACACAAAAAGAGTTTACACATGCCAGAAGTTGTGGCTAGAATTAAAAAGCCCAAGATGCATCCTTTTCTGCAATAAATATTTAATTTGCGATTTAATGGGGCAAATACTCACTCGTGTATCACTATCATATTTCATGGAGTAATTACGCAGCAGGGAATTGTATGAGCTAATGCTTGTTTTAGTTTTTCTGCTGCACCTTAAAAAAGGCTTGAGTCATCCACAGTGTCAAAATCTAAATAGATAATCTGCGATAATCAGTCATCTTGCAAGTAAAAGTTAGCCCAGAATGAAAATGCAGCTCTTTATCATCAGTCACCTTTTTCTTCTGGTACAGTTAATTTGTTGCCAATGTGACATTCAAGGCAACAGGTTGTAAATCACCCAAGGTTGGACATTTCCATGATTGATAGTTACTCAGCTGTTTGCAATATTTTTTTAATCAGTGAAGTCATGTTATGCAAGTGAGTTGAAAGATGGGTTGACCAGGGGAGTAATGTGTTTGTAATCATAAATATTGCACTATTATTTCATGTGAAACGGAAATGTAAAATATTGAAAAAGGTTACCGCAACGGTCTCACAGGGCTTTGATTTTGGCTCCAGCCTTTCTGTATGGAGTTTTGGTTTCCTCCCACATTCCAAAAACACACACAGCAGGTTAATGGACCACTCTAAATTGTCTCTCAGTGTTTTTGTGAGTGGGAATGGTTGTTTGTCTATGTGTGCCCTGTGGTTGGATGGCAACCAGTTGAGCCAGCTGTTTTGCAGTGTTAAACCAGCGGGGAAGTTAACTTACATGTCGATGTCTAACTGTGTCTAAAATGAGATAATTACACTGAGGGGTAAAAATGAGCAGGTTTTTTGGGGGGGAGAAGCTGTCATGATGCCAAAAGAAATGTGAGAAAGGTGCGCATTTCTCCCTATTTCTCCCCATTCAAAATGCTAGAGTCGGGCGACCACTAATTGACTCTGAGAAGGTGACTGCAACCACCTGGAACTGGCCAATTGCCGCTGGTACCTGATTGGCCAGAAGCTCAGGTGAAGCACCTTTAAAACCAGACTGAGCCAGTCACTTTGAGGAGGAAGAAGGGGGAGAAAGGACAGCCCGGAGAGCAGTGTTACCGGTGGTCTGCCGCAAACTGACATCTGTTGCAACTTTGAATAAAGAAACATCAAAATATCCTTCCTGGATCTGGCTGAGTGAACTTTTATCATCTTTCCACCTGCTTGCTGTCTCGCCGCATAATAGAAGCGTTTCGTTGTTCAAAGAGGGGTGGCCACAATTGCATTTTAACTACCCGTATGTACTGTATGCTTTGTATTCCTGAAAGTGTTGCAATTACACTGTAGAGCAGCGGATGGCGTGGGCTCTTCTTAAACAAGTCAATAATCTTAATAATTCATTGTTGGAATGCTTCTACTGTCTGTCGTGTATAATTGGGGCAATAACATACATATGTGAATTGACAGGATAACTAGGATACGCTTGCTTATTTCAGTGAAAGCCTTGTCTCATCGGATGCTTACTCTACTGTACAATTGCTGACACAAAAATATCAAATTTGTCTCATCATTGCGTAAAAGCACGACACAATTTGAGTCGCAGTGCATTAGACAGGGTGACACAACAACAGTAAGTGATTTTATCAATGTGAATACAACTTGACACTGTTCTAGCAGGCAGTGATAGAAATGTGCTTGCTCATACAAACGCCACCAGGCCTGGTCAGCGCAGACAGTCGGCCTACCTGACTTCCCAACATGACTGTCAGCCGAGGGAGACTTTCTCATCAAAGCAGGCTCTATGCACATGACGCACAATACAATAGGACAACTCATCTCAGTCCAGTGGAAGGACAGAAACAAACTGAATTGGTCTGGGCGATTTGGCCGCTTTTGTTTTTTTTGTTTTGTTTTTATCACCCGACAAAAACAATGTTTGCAACTTTAACGCTCTTCCCCTAAACCCTGTAAGGAGGGAAAAACCTTCACAAAATTGTAATTAATCGCCCAGTCCTAACAGAGAGTAGAACCAATTCATCTTAGTACTGTACTGTTCACCTTTGGTTGGCCCCCGACGTGAGCTCATAGCCTGCTGCTCCTCAGACACGTTGAGCCGACGGACCACGTCTGCCAGAGCGGACTTGAGCAACTGGATCTCATCCTCCTGCATCTGGACCCTCTGTTCCAGGGAGGCGATGCGATCGGAGACCTCCATGCTGCTTGATGCTGACGCACTGTCATCTGAGAAAACACGATGGGCTGCTGTCAAAGACATTTAGAGTGGATGACGTATTGTCAGCTAGTAGTGTATATACTCCCATTTTTTTGATGGAAATATTTCCACATACCTTACCCCACATGTATTAAAGTCAAGGCCCGGGGGCCAAATCGGGTCCGCCACATCATTTTATTCGGTCCGCGAAAGCAAATCAAGCAGCATGGGCACGCTTGTGCTTCCTAGTTTATAACACACCTGCTGCCAATCTCCTAATTATTTAAGGAGTGTCACTCTGTCATTTGTTTACTGGTGAATTATTTGCCTTGCCACTACTCGTGCCCGAAGTTTGGTATTTTGATGTCATGTTCTTGTTGTAGTTCTTGTATATATGTCTCGGTCCAATATTGTTTATAATTCCAATTCCGGTTGTTCATTATTATGTGCGTTCACAAATTGGGTCTATCTAATTTCGTTTTGTAGTCCCTTGTTTGTTTTTTCTCTGTCATTGTGCAATTGCATTTTGTCTTCGCATAGTTTGTATTTCCTGGTCCTTATTTGAGCAGGGCTTCGATTTAGATTTTTATCAGTGCGTTTTTACGTTACCAGATTCAACTTTTTGGAAGGTACGTCTGTCTCCGTCCGCTATTTTGGAATCCAGCTACAGTGAGACCTTGGCTTACAAACTTAATTGGTTCCCAGACAGAGTGTGTAAGGTGAAACGCGTGTATCCCCCCCTCAAAAAAAAAATCCCATAGGAAACCATTAAAATGAGAATAATCCGTTCTTAGGTCTCCATAAAATATAATTTTCATCTAAATAAGCCTTAAAACTACACACAACATACCTTATTCTGTGTATAATAAATGTTATTGTATTGTAATGAAAGAAATACACAGTATAATAAAGTCACTTTATTTACATTTGTGATGGTCGTTGATGGCTCTTAATTGACACCTGTTGCTTTCTGACTTGTAAGATCTTATGAAACTGAGGCATCACATTATCATTCATCATGTTGATGATTCTCATAGCCTTTTCTGGATGGAACTGTTCAAAAAAAGCCTGCACATCAACTCCTGAATGGTCTGCTTCTGCTTGTCCTCTTGAAGGCAAATCAAATCCTCTGTGTTGAGGACCTCATTATGATCAGCAACAAGCTCCTCGATGTCATCTGCATCCACTTTGAGTCCCGTAGGTGCTGGCAGAGATTTTATTACAACAAAAGACGCGAGTCAGATGATTGCACAGACGTGGAATAAAACGCGACAAAAGAAGGTGGGCGGGGCATCCGTCCAGCCTGTCAAGCTAGGCAAAATAAAATGGCACACTCGCTATCCCAGAAAGCAACAGACTTATGCGATAGCGGCTAACAATCACCTCGGGTAAAGCAAACTCTTGGACTTGCCAGCACAAGACACAGCGAGGCACGAGGCGTCGTAAATATGTCACTGGTGAGGTGACAGCGACTCGTTGAAATTAAATGAAATTGAAGTGTCTTCTTCGGTTGGCGGAGGTCGCGAGTGACGGCTCCGCCCCACCTGTCAACTCGCACGTGACAATTTCGATATCAGTCACGTGAAAGCGTCGACTGAATAAGCTTTGTGTCAAGCTTTTAGGCAAAGGATGGTAGCAATGGTGGACAGTACCGGGCTCTTTATTTGTAGAATGATCGTAGAAAGTTACTCTCAGGGAAGTGACACACAGCGTGAGAGATGTGTCAGGCTGAGATTCACATGCACGTGATGCCACAAACGCACACCTCGTTCGTGTTTCTCAATGATCTCCTTCTCCTCGACGGTGATCAAGATTTTGTGTCTTCTTCGGCTGAACACGAGCCTGTGGTGAGTTTTTTTTCGCTCTCATAATAATAAAATTATCTGCAAAAAGCTCCTCTGAGGCGATCGACGTGTGAATTCAGAGAGAGGGGGTGTGGAAAGGTGTGCCGGCTGGAGCGCTGTTCGGTCGTATGACTCCGCCGAAGATCCGAAGATCACTCAGCCGGCCGTGGTGGGTGTGTATCGCGAAAAGTAGTGTGTATTCCAAGGTTTAATTTTAATAAATTTGACGTTCGTAAACCAAAAAGTTCGTAAGGTAAGGTGTTCGTAAACCGAGGTCTCACTGTATTTACTTCGCTCCAAACGAAGCGACACTTCTCTTCGCTTGGGACGTGACCAGTCCAAACCAAAATGTAATTTTGTCTCATGTACACCACAATAACAGTCATTATTTTTTACTGCAAATTTGAAAAAGCGTTATTCATTCATTTTTGTACGCTCTATCTATACTGTATGTGGTGGGGATTAAAATATTGTAATGGCTTTACCAAATTCATAACGGCCCACGAGAGGAGACCATAACTATGTGGCCCAGGGCAAAAAAATGAGTTTGACACTCTTGCCTTACCCTATACTGTAGGTAAAAATTACAATCAGCAGCACAGCAGATAGAAGAGGGGACCACCGCCATATTGGAGAGAATGCTATGCTTCATGAAGATGTAAACAAGAGAGCCAACCAAACAGCCAAAGGGCAACAGTAAACACACATTTTTATCGTATTTATTTTTATTATAGTTACACTTATGCAATCCCCCCCCCCCCCCCCACACACACACACACACACGCACGCACACACATGCACACACCCATACAAATGACTTTGATCAAATATACATGTAAATCACCGCAGTGTTTTCCCAGCAGACTGGCGATAATCATCAGATGAATAATGCATCGGATGCATCGGACATCTGCGGCATGTGTGTTCTCCGAGGATTTGCCTTTAAGCCAGACCGCCTGCTCAGTTGATGGAAATGTGTGGATGCTCTTGACTTGTGTAAATAATGTTGTCAAACACTTCAATTAAACATTGTTTCACTAAAGAAAAGAAACAGACACAATGTGGATATGTGGCTATTTAATGCTGCTAGTTTTTTCTATAGCTTATTTGGGTTGCGGGAGGCTGAAGTCTGTTCTAGGTGACTTTGGGCAAGAGGTATCGTACACGCCAATCACATTCCATGCAACTCATAAGAATTATTAAAAGAGTACAAATCAAATGAATAGATATAGAGAGATAACCCCCACATCCCCTCCTGCCTACCCTGACACCATGGGGAAACTCCTTCAGCCAGAGATTGTTACACCCGCGTTGCAAGGAGAGATACACACCGCTCATTCCTACCGAATGCTGTCAGGCTTCTTAAAAAACAGACATGGGGGAAAAAAACCTGGACTCACACATTGTAAATAGTACAGCCACCTTATGTTGAGTCAATACAATTTCATATATTAAATATGCTTTTTATACAGTATTTTTACACTTTGTACAATGTACAGTTCTTTTATGAAACTTTCTTTTTGTGCAATTGTAAATTTCAGTCTCCTGACATTTTCTTTGTGCATAGAATACTTTGTTTTATATTTTGACACCCCCCATGCATTCACCCCTTTCAATATTGCTACCGGAGATTGCAAATTTCCCCATTGTGGGAGTATTAAAGGCTTTCTGATTCTGGTTAAGACATTCAATTACAGTTCAAACAAATCAGAATTTTCACAGATCATATTTTATAGTCCTCAATTAGAATTCAAAATTCAGAACATGTATGCATAATTAACATTCCAATATTGTGGGATCACTATCTTAGTTTGTTCGCACATATATTTAATGTTAATTGTCATATCAAACTAAAAGAACAATTGAAACATTTCTGTTAAAGTGTGTAGAATATAATTTGCAAGGTTTCCAAAGTGCCTAAATATGGATGACCAATTCATACATGCATCATCAAAAGTGCTTGTCCTTTCTGTGATTGACTAAATAACAAAATAATAATCTCACATTCACAGATTAATTTTTCCTCAAGGGAGATGCAGAAATTCGCCTTCACGGTTATTTTTCTTTGCCAAAAACACAAAGTGCTCACCTGGGGTACGTCTGTTGAAGCAACGCTTCTTCATGCTCATGTGTAAATTTGATTAATTGCCGCAACTATCCGATTAGCATCATCCCCTTTTGGCTCCCAGCAAAGACACATGACAATGGTGGAGTTGTACAATGATGGATTGGCATACACGCCAGTACCTGCGCACAACTGTAATGCCTGACATCTGCCTGTCTGTAAAGGAAAGCTTCAAACACAACAGACAGTGGTGTGGCAGAACCCAAGTAAATAAACTGGATGCAAGGTCTTGAGGTTTAGGCCGAGGCATATAAATGTCTTTGTAGTCGCCATCAGTGATGTGTCACTCTCCATTTAGGAAAAAATCCATCAGGATACACACCCTGGGACGCCAGTGGTTCTCTTTCAATGCAATGAACCCACATTATTACACCGCCTCAACCAATCTCACTGCTGGCGGTGCTGCTCCAATGACATCATTCCTCTCTGGCAGATTTTTTTCTTGTCTTGTTTTCAAAAAAAGTATTTTGAGGGCACACATCCTAGTAATACTTGTACTTTGCATCATTTCTGTGCATCGGGTAAAAGGGGAAAATGTGAACAACCACTTGACACGTCCATCATCCCATCATTGAACAAACAAAGAAGCACTTTCCCGAGTCATGCAATGACCTCGCTCTCATCAATAATTGAATTGGAGAACGGCACATGGGTTTTAATCCATTTACCCTCTCAGCACTCCCAGGATCAACGACAAAGGACGACCATGTCTTATGGTAAATACTGTGGTAGCGCACATGAGGCATTTTCACATTTTGGTGTGTAGTTTTGGTGTCTTGGGATGCCTGGTTATTACAGCGACTGAAAATTCAAGCTATAAGAGCTTCCTCTCATCCGGGAATACATGTTTCAACATTTGGAAGAGAAATGGAAAGTGTGGCAACAACCTGGGAAACAGCCTATGACAACAAAAAGGCAGTATTTTCTGTTTTTTTCGAGAAATCAGCAAAATCGTCTTATTGAAGACTGCTTTAAGATAGACTTCCTCCTTCAGTCAGACAAAAAAAAAACAGATTCAAAAAAAAACATTTTCGTAAATTGACACAACTGAATTTCTTCTTGCCTTTACTGACATTATTCTGGTCCAGAGCAATGTTTGGCACTGCTAACTGCTTGTATTTTGGTAAGTGTCTATTTCCTGCTTCTTCCCACATTCCACTGTACTTGCTCAGTGAGAGCAGATATTAACCCAATTACTTTGATTTGAATTGTCGAATGCTCATCACTTGTGATCACCAGATGGGAGATTGATATGTACTATGTTTAATTGGTTGCCTTCATTTGAGACTTGTGAGAGGCGCATTGGACATGGAATTTCTCTTGTTCATGGATCAGGAAATGTTTCACTGTGAAGATGACCCAAAAGTGGTGTATTAGCTAAATCAGCCATTCAACGCTGCAGTCGGTTCTATTCTGCGCTTCCAGACGACTCTGCTGGACATAGGCTTTAAGAGATAGTCACAACTGGAAGGAGAGCTACAACAGGCCACCTGGATGGGCATTCAAGATCCAGACAATAGATATTGTGGTTTCTGAAGCTTATATTAATTTCCGAACTAGACATTTGGAAACAAAGACACGTGGATGAAGAGGTTATAGAGAGAGTAAACAAAGCCTGAAGGGAAGCCAAATGACTCCCATGTGGCATCCAATACTAACCTACTTCTGAGCTTGTTAAAGACTCCCTTCCTGTGTCCTTTCTGGAGTCAGACAAGGGGTAAACTGAGGGCACTGTCCCCACCTCACTAATGAATGCAAAATGAAAACACAGATAGAGGCTTCAAAATTGGTGCATCACAATCGTAACAAAAGGTACGCCATTGCTCCTGGGCCTTCACATTTGATGCCAGCTGAAGAGTTAACAAGTCAGATATTGAGTCAAGAATCAAAGAATTGAATCGATGAAAAGGTTTCTTCAGCCGTCATCTTTACTTCTTTGTTTGAAGGTGTTGGACGTTTCGCTTCTTATCCAAGAAACTTCATCAGCAAACTAAAGTCTTACTGGTAGTTTAGGCCCTATATATATATCCCTATTGTCCGGACATGGCAGTGCCGGACTCTGCTATGATAGGTCCCTGCTCTCAGGTTGAGGGGAGCAGAGGACTACTCCCTGCAGCTGCTCCACTGATAGTTCCTATCGTTCTGACTAACGACTGGCCTGATTTCCCCACTTCGACTGGTATCACCTCATCAGTATTACTTATCCTATGTTGCCTAAGCAGGCTATTGTATGAACGATCCAAATTGAACCTCACGCCACCAAACCGGTTTAATGAAGGAAATTAATATTCAATTGTGTTTTACAATAAAAATTCAGAGTGAGGAATGTGTAAAAAACAGCAAAGTATACAGTAAATGCTTCTTCTGGCATCTGTTGGGATGCCATTCACTCTGTAGACATGTCGACCATGAGCCAAGGCTATGCCAGAGTCGGCCATGAACAGATTGTTACCATATCATTCACACAACTAGAATACCACTTTTGTTCAGCGCAGGCCTCCACCAAAGTTTTGAATGATGGAAAATGAAGACTTTAGTGGCAGAATACTTGTGTGACAGTTCAGCTAACTATGGTGGAAGATGTGAACAGAGACAGTCGTTTTTGCTTGAAAGAGTGGCAGATTGGTCATGCTGTGACTCAAATGGCATAAATGGTCAATAAATTGCCCAATTCCCCACGCCCCAATGTCCTCCCCAGTTATGAAGCTTTGTTTGTCGTTCCAAAAATACCATGTGGAATGGGGAGAATGATTTAAGGCTCAAGGATCGGGTGATTTTCATTCTGGGTGGGGAAGACTGAATACATCAAAACTCAAACTGAAAAAAAATACGGACAAAATTGTAGAACTATGGGCGTTCCATGCTTGTAGTTGTATTTAGCAATCTACTTTCTAATCCGTGGCGAATGATTTAAGAGAAGCCTCTTTAATTTAAATTCTGGGTCAGAGGGAATAGTTCCATAACGACATAAATAGTAAAAAGGGAAATGTCATTTACCTGCAGTTTTATGAGGAATCGATCAGAATCAGAATCAAAAACCCTTTAATAGTCCCACAATGGGAACATTTGCAAATGATTCTTGGTGGGTGTGACAGT